>NC_056726.1:340506595-340744095 GCF_019279795.1 Protopterus annectens | reverse complement strand
TTTTATGTTTTTCAGGCACCATGTCTAGAGAGTGTTTGCCAGTTTATTCCCCCCAGGAAAATGAACTCATAATAAACTACCTGGTGCAGCACTACCACACCCTATTTGGCCATACAGCCCATGATCTGCAGGAGAGGACCACCCAGTGGAATGAGCTCATCCACAGGATAAACAATGTCGGCCTGCAAAACTACAGTTATAAGCAGGTCCGGCATCGGTGCACTGACCTCATCCACCATGCCCATCAGCATGCTGCTGCAGTTAGGAGGGACCAGCTAGCCATGGGGGGGGGGGTCATACCAACCAGCCCCCCCCGACACATGCCAGAGCTCCTCGCCAGCCTTGGGGCACCTGCCTACCAGCAAAAACAAGACCCAACGGATAGCATTGTGGAGGTGGGTGCTATCCATACAATGGGCGAGAAGCATGTAGGTAAGGGCTCAGGGCACATCAGTAGACCACTGTTGCTTATCCATCTGTATCTGTAGAGTTTAATCATGCATATGTGAGATAAAATATATATAGTCTGTTGCTGCATTGTAGTAATGAACAGATGTGCATAATCTGTAGTATTGTGGGTTTGTACTGTTGATGTAATGAAATGCTGCTCCCACCCTGTACCAATGCCACAGGTGTGGCTACTGACATCACATCTCTCACACAACTATGTAGGTCCCTCTGGTATACCTCTGGGGCAGCAGCCTGTAGCTGGTGAGTATGTTGTTGTTTATTCAGGTCTGCCAATACACCTGCCATGTTATGGCCATGGTATTTGCCATGCACACATTTAACACACCTACCCATAATGCATGCTGTACATGTTCACTTATTGTTGCTGTTAACTGCACTGCATCACAGTGGTCACTATGTTGGCATATCGGAAGGATATGTAAGAGACCTGCAATATAACTAACAACCTGTCAGTGCAAGATGTGTGCACAGAGATGAACATAATAGTGGGACAAATGGCCTACAGTAGGAACATGTCTGAAACATCACCCTTATACAGTGCTACAACAGTATATATATATACCACCATTATAATGGCAACTGTTACAATTCTACACAACGGCATATCACAATACCACATTCCACAACCCTTACAACCTGTAATGTGGTCCTAACATGAGCAATGAATGTGTAATATGGAATCCTATGTTAGGACAGCAAATATGGGGAATGCATACTTTAACAAACCCTGGAAGCATATATGTGCACACACTCCAAATAACATATTGTGGAAGCAGCTTTTGAGGTCCTGATAGCATTCACTCTTCATGAGTATGCACCTTCCAGCAAGTACAGGTCCTCAATGTCTCACCAAGAAATGGTCTGCTGTCCAAGACGTATGTCCATCACATTTGCCCACTCACCTGCAACAGTGGCAGCCGTGACTTGCGCACATCTTGCAAGCCATAGAATGAATCCCATACCCAACAGGTAACATGCAGGAGTGGGTCATGTAGCCTTACCTCACCATTGCATATACCATGACAAACAGTGCAGACAGTCATGTATGTGAAAAGGAAGCATGGGACAACATTAATGTAAAAAATAAACAGATGGCCATTCAAGACAGATGATGACACATGTTGCAAACTGTTCATGGAGGCTGCCTAGAAACATGCCGCAACACTGAGATAGTTGCAGGAATGTCTAGCAAGTACTGTCTGTGCAGTACCTGTGTCGACAATCAGCTGGAATCTGCATAAGTGTGGCCTATGGGTTAGGGTAATCAGATGGGACAGTTGTTCCACAGGAAACATCAGCCAGGGGTCTCTACAGGTAGCATATGCATAACATCAAAAGTCCCCCAAAGGCATGGGTTGCAATGTGTAATGGTGTACCAAGACTAAGTTTGAAACTTACAGACAGTATCTATTAAGATGCATGTGCTGCACAGGCAACACCTCACTCCACCTCAGGCCCACAATCCCCATCTGTACCTTGCTGGTGCCAGTGTACACCTGTATGTTTGCCCTTCACTAGCAGGGACTAGGCTGGTACACATGGTGTTCTGAATTTGGAACACTGCAAAATGACACTCATATGTAGCCCATAGTTGTCAAACATCTGCAAAAAGGCTGAGGATGGGGAAGGGTGTAATCCTGAAACACAACATTGAACTGAAGCAGACATCCAAAGCTCGCTAAGAATGGCTGTATCTGCACACAGTCAAGGCCATGAATTGTGGCACACATAACCCTGACTCCACAGCAATAGTGAAGGCACTATGTGACATGCAAGGGCTGTGCAAATTAGTTGACCTTGCAATCTTGCAGAGTTGGGGACATTTGTAAGGCAGAGTGACCAAATACTGGCAAGTGCAGATGGGCCATGCTAGTATACCCATTCCAGGAATAGTGACTGCTGTAGTACACTTAGTTGGTGCAACAAACCATCATGTTAAGGGTATGCTCACTTATGCACCCACATATTGTATGCATCTCAATCAGCATCTGCACAACTAACACATTTGTTTGATACTGCATTTGATTGCATAGGTCATATGTCACATATCAGGTTCATGTAATTTTAATATATGCAGTATTGTGGCCCCATGGCATATCAGAGAAGAGGGTGCCATGTCAATAAGGGTCTGTACACTTCTCACAGCCACAGTAAGGTTTGAAGGTTGGTAGTGTAATTGTATTTTATTGGTCATACATGCACCGCTGATGATGAGATATGCAAATCAGACATCATGCATTCACTATTGACACCTGTCCACATATCATTCCAGGTATGTGTCAGACAAACACATAGGGGCTGTGAGCAGCAGAGCAAATATAATTGACACACATATACACATTCAGCAATGGTCTGTACACCTGTGAAGTATGGTGTACAGTACATGCCAGGATGCTGAACAGGTGCACAGCAATACTGTGTACATGGGTGCAGTGTGTTCCAGGGGAAGGGACATCACCTATTAACACAACTCATGCATTACAGAAATGTATACTGTTGGTAACAGGGATTGACTATAGCTGCAGTGCATGCTGTTGAGTGCCATATGTCATGCATGTTGACAGATGGGTAATGAGAGGTCTATGTGTAATATCTTTATGCAAACTCACCTTTAAGTGTGTGTTTGTGTGTGTGTGTGTGTGTGTGTGTGTGTGTGTGTGTGTGTGTGTGTGTGTGTCTGTGTGCGTGTGTGTACAATTAAGCAATGATGTACATGTCTTAAAGTGCATTTCTTGTTTTCCCCTCACAAGTGGCGAGGTGGGTCAGGGTCCCTCATGTAGATAAACTGATGTTAGTGTCCATACAGACTCTGATAATGATGATAGGTGTGGTTTGCACTGGCAGGGTTTTCAGGGGCTGAATCTGTGCCATCATTTGACATCCCACTGTTATTCACCCCATCCCCGCACACAGTCACATTGCCTGTACATACCCTATCACCAGTGGCCATAGATGAGGGACAGTTGGTGGGTGGTGGCATGGGACAGGACAGTGTGGTGACTATGACAAATGTGTCGGGACACAGCAGCCATAGCTGGATGCCCAATGAGGTACCACACAGACAGATGTACAGGGGTGCTCATAGGAGGGGTGCTGGTCATCATGCCCCTGGCAGAAATGCCACAGCTGGTGTCACCAGAGGCATGTTTCAGACCATCATGGAGACACAGGCACATATGGAACATTATACCAGACAGGGTCTGAGGCTCCAGAGGGCTACTCATTCTGCTGTTATTGACAACATCCGTGATTTTGCAGGTGCCCACTGTTATTTTGCAGAGGTCCTGGTGAGACAGTTGGTGAGATGGTGGGAATCCTGGACCGTGGAATGTCTGTTCTTGAGCATATGGTGGGAATAGTGCGACGGCCACATGGATGTAGGCCAGCAACACCAACAGGTGGAGATTGACGTGGACTTGCAACAAGTCAGAGCCACTCCTGTAGTGGCAGTACCAGCACTGCAGGGGGCGGTGCTGTCCACACCACAACATAGCACACCATGTGCACGTGACCCTGGCCAGTCCCAAGAGGGACCCGGATCCAGCGGACATATGTCATTATCAGGAGAGAGTACCATATCTTGGCTTGTACCTGGTAGTGCCTGTGAAAGACCTGGCAGGCACAGTTCTTGTGTCCGTGGCCGGAGATGGTGAACTGCACATCCTGCGAGGTACGGTCTGCAGCTGTCCAGCAAACCCATGTATAGGGTAGTCACATGGCAGAACTGTGTGCATGCATACACACACACACATCACTGACACAGCTTGGGCAACCCCATACCTACACACAGCACATCTGCACTGCCCAATTAATAATGAAAACCCCTAACACACACACACACACACACACACACACACACACACACACACACACACACACACACACACACACACACACACACACACACATAATGTCAACCAAATGGCTCAGCCTAGGTCTCTGGCAAGCCCACAACACATCCTGTGCATATGATGATACCTGTGTCACATCCCTGTCATCCATAACATCAATGCAGGGGCAGGCTAATATGGTTCTGATGCACAGGACGACTGTACTACGGTGTACCAATGTAATGCTGTGTAACATGTTTTCAGCACTAACGTTTAATGCTTACATGTCAGGATGTGCAGCTGTCCAGCCATGATGCATTATAGCTGTTATTAACACTGAGTGATTGTGGTCTCCATAATGTATTCCGTTTGTGTTGTATGTGTCTATGTGTCAGCAGGATGTTGGTCTGCTGTTGTTTCCTACAATGGGTATGGCTCTGTGGTGACACCTTGACTGTGCTATATCCAGGGTACACCTGAACACAAGTCACAGGTCTGTATACAGTTACTGCATGTGCCACATGCCTGAAAGGTCTGAGGGATGTATACAGGTGTGTGCATGGTGGCTGATGTCAGCAGCCCTTCTACATTGGAAAATGGTAAGTGTACTGGGTGTTACACACCACATGTTTGTGTATAACACACACACACACACACAGAGGCTTTGGTGTTGATGCAATACACAGAGAATACTGTACATATGGATGTATGTACATTTGCAGGGAACCCATTTTAGCCTACGTAATTTGACCAAGACAGAACAGGCACAACATCACATTGGGAAATAATCAGTCTGCTAGTTTAATGTCATTGACGATGGTACTGGCAGGGTATATGTCCCCTTCTCCAATGTAGTGCAATCCTCAGCTTGGTAAACATAAATGTGCTGGTGTGGGTGGCACAGCCCTACCCTTTGGGAGGTGTGGGGTGGTGAAGAACCACAGATAGTGTGATTGACAACTACTTAACCTGTTAACATAAACTGTACAGTATTACAGTCAACTAAGCAGGGGGATATACTCAACAATAACCGCAATGATGGTGGCTGTGTCCACAAGATCCACACCCAGCTATATATACCAACCCCAGTATCCCTGTACAGATATACAGTGGAGAAGCGGGTTCATAGGTTCATAGGTTCATACAAGGCTATCTGCCCTAGGGCATTTATAAAACTAGCCAGAGTGTGTATGGCTTTCACCACCCATATTAAATTAATTTTGCTATGCCCTTTTCAAGGTTAGTCAGTTAGTATACTGTGCCTCTGTCTAACAGTGACACAGAGGTGATACCCGGGGTAAACCTATGATCTCCCATCCACTCATCAAGATTCCTCTTGAAGAGAGTCAACGAGGGACTCTGCCTAACCTGGACTGGGATTTTATTCCAGAGTGAAGGGAGCCTCTGGGTTATGAATCTGTACCTCCAGCATGTCCTATTTATTTCAGTGCTGAGGTTCAAGTCTCTCGAGTGCGTAGCTTGATGGGATTTGGATTTTCTGAGGTGCAGCATGTCCATTAATTCCGGGTTAGACATGGCTTTATACATCAGGCACAGATCGCCTCTGAGCAGGTGGTATGCCACTGAGTAGAGCTGGAGTTTCTTTAACCTGGCAGCATACAGCATCTGTTTGAGCCCCTTGATCCTCTTGGTGAGGTACTTTTGGGGTCTTTCCAGTTGCTGCAGGTGTCTGGTAAAGGGGCATTATACTCAATTATGGGCCTGATGAGGGATGAGTAAAGAGGCACGATGACCTCCCCTGATCTAGATGTGAATCCCTTCATGATTAGGTGGGCTATATAAAATGTTTTTCTAACCACTTTGGCCACGTGGTTGTCAAATGAGAGATTGTTATCAACTTCCCCAGGTCCCTAATTGCTTCTTCTGTACTTAATGGATTACCACCTATGTGGTAATTTGTGGCACTTTGTTTTGCCAAAGGGATGACTATACACTTTTGGCGTTTAGCTTGAGGCCATGGCTCTGGCACCAGTTGTCTGTTTCTATGAGGCCCTTTGGAGGATGCTTGTGTCGGCTGGAGAGTCTATTATGGTGCCCAGTTTGCAGTCATTGCAAACTTGGTCAGTCCTTCCATGTTGGCCTGTACCTCGAGAAATATATACTGAACAAGAGGTCCCAGGACTGAGCCTTGTGGGACGCCACTTGTAACTGGTTTGAAGTCTGACATGGCTCCAGCTATTCTAACCATGTGGGTTCTGTCCTTGAGCCAGTTTGCAACCCATCTAGTGACATAGGGTTTATATTTAAGCTGGTGAGCTTATCTATAATGCCCGAGGGGGGTATTATCAAAGCTTTTGCGAGGTCCAGGTAGGCTGTGTGGACCACCTTCCCTTGTCAATGGCCTTGGTGACTGTATCAAAGAAATTGACCAGGTTCAAGAGGCAGGATCTGCCTCAACAAAAGCGAACTGGGTAGGATCCAGTGTCTGCATGTCCCCAATATCTTTATTTATAAGGTCCATGATGATCCTTTCCATAGCTTTGCAGACCAAGCTAGTGAGACTTATGGGGCGATAGTTTCCAGGATCCATTGAGGCACCACCTTTGTGGAGAGGGACCACTGTTGCTGGGTACATACGCCATCCTGTAGTAAGGCTGAGATTGAACGGTAGTTTTAGGTTTGTTTAGCTCTCTCTGGAGTCATGTAGGACACAGCCCGGGACACCTATGGTCCCATTGATGCTGTGTTTCTGCTTGGAGAGGGCAGCTCTTACCTGAGCATCTGAGATGTCAGGGGCACTCTGCTGGGATAGATATTAGCCCTTTGGTGGGGAGGGTTTTTTGCTGAACCCTGTCAGCTAGGATGTTGGCAATGTCTGTGGGTTTGGTGTATTTTTGTCATTATGGACTAATTCTGAGCATATCTGAATTCCCATCCAGGTTCCTAACATAACTAAAGAAAGCCTTGTGATTATCCTTAGTGTCCTGTGCAATTTTCTCTGGCTTTGGCCTTAGACGATTTTATGAGTGCCCGTAGTTTTTTTTAATACTGATCAGAAATGCCCCTTCTTTTGGGATTTTGCTCTATCATGTAGTAGCTTCCTCCTTCTATTGTATAGTTTGTTTATGGCTGGGGTCACCAGACAGGACGTCTGCCCTTGGAGGACTGGGTCTTGGTTTTATTTGGGATTAGAGGACCCATGCATTCCTGAAGGTGTTCATAGAATGCGTTTATAAAGGATTTTGCGGTCGGTATTATCCACAGGCCGGGGCTTTGAAGGATTCCACCTTGTTTTGAGGAGTGTGAAATTTGCTTTAGAAGTTTTCACTGTGGTTTCTGGGCATGGGGTGGGGGCCGGATGTGAATATCCAGTGAGATTAGTTTATGGTCTGATCTACCAGTGAGGGATACACTTCTGGTCTGGAGCATAGAGTCCCCATGTTGGTGATGATCAGGTCCAGTATGTTTTCCCCTCTTGTCGGAGTGGTAACAAGTTGTTCCATAGCATTTGAGTTTATAAATTCGGAACCTTTTTGGGCTAGGTGTTGGAGCTAGAGTAATGCTCCCAGTCTATGGTTGGGTAGTTGAAGTCACCCAATATAATGGTGTTTGGAGAGACCTTCATATTTTGGTGTTCTCAGGAAGGCCAAGTGGGTTCTCGGTTTAGAGGGTGGTTCAGCAGGCTATAAACTGGAAGGCAGTTTTAGCCACTGTTAGTTGCACATGGATAGTCTCTGATGCTTCGTGCTGTGCCACCAACCTGGAGGTGTGGGTATCTTTGACGAATATTGATACTCCCCTCCTTTTGTGGTTCGTCCAAGTTTTGGTAGTGCTGGGATGCTCTCGAGAGCCTTGAATCAGGTTTCTGTTACTGCACAGATATCAATGTTCTCCATGCTAAGGAGAGTTTAGAGTGTGTGCATCTTGAGGTTTAGACTTCTGGCATTGAGTAGCATTACTCTTAGTTTCTTATCCTGATACCTATGGAAGAGGTGGGTTTGTCTTTTTGCTTTGCCAAAAAAGGCACTATGGGTAGGTAGAGCCTTTGCCAATATCCGAAAGCCCAGGGGTGAGAGGTGCAAGTCGTCCCTAGCGTAGCATTGTGGCTTGTCGAGCATGTCATCCCAGGCTGACAGGCATTGGATCCCCTTTGAATGACACCAATACTTAAGCCAATTGTTGAAATTGATAATCTTGTCTTCATACTGTGGCATCATTCTTGGTGAGGGTAAGATGCTACTCAAGGTCAGGGTCATACTGGCCTGGGCTACATGCTCAGAGAGCTCCTCTATGTCTCTTTTCATGTTTTCCAGGGAGGTTCATCTCAGGTCATTCACACCAGCATGGACAATGACTGAGTCATATTTGTACTTGCCTTGGAGTGACCTGAATGCTTGTGTTATGTGGTGGATCCTAGCGCCCGACAGGCAGCTCACCGTGACCTTCTCCTTGTTCAGCCTGGTGAGTGGGACATCAGTGTGCCTGATGATAGAGTCACCTATTACAAGTGTATCAGGTGTATTGTTTAGCCTTAAGGGCTTTGACTGTTCGGCACACTGGCTTTGTGAGCTATGTGTTGCACGTGTTTTGTTTTGGGGTAGCTTAGGTGTCTGCTTTGGAGGTCTCTGCTGCTTAGGCAGACTTTTATTTAGAGCCTCCAAGTATGTTTTTGTCTGTTTATGTGTTTGGTTTGCTGTCGTGGTAGGTCTATGTGAGACTGGAATTGTAGTGAGTGTGGTTTC
The DNA here is from genome assembly GCF_019279795.1 of Protopterus annectens. NCBI lineage: Eukaryota > Metazoa > Chordata > Ceratodontiformes > Protopteridae > Protopterus > Protopterus annectens. Next base: position 340,735,091 of record NC_056726.1, on the reverse strand, counting down.
CTTTTCCTCCTGACTGGTTATGCCAGTACTGAGTTGAGAGAGCTTAGCCTCCAGTTTGACTATATGGTTGCATCTCTCACATGTGTTGGAATATGGGGGGGGAGGGAGAGGGTTGTCTGTGTACATGAGGCAGTTGTAACATTGCCTCAAGATTCCCAGATTCACCAGCTGGACTGGAGAGATTGACAACTGACCTTTGGAATGAATTTCTACAAGATGATAGCTGTGAAATGTTAGCATTTGCCAGTCAGTTCTTGGACAGATGACCTCCTGGGACATGTATTTTCTACAAACTGAAGTCGATCCCTTCACATACACATGCACTCTTACTTGGCAACACTGAGACTAGAACCCCTACCTAGGTACTTATTGCTACTAATGTGTGTGGCCTTAATTGCACACACCAGACAGCTTTTAGGATGAGGTGTGTCCCAGGTTACTTGTTAAGTGATGAACATCAGCAGGCCTTGCACAGTATGGTAATGGGGGATGTACTGGTTGTTTATGAACAATACATAGTGTGATATACTGTCATATACACATTGACAAACACATAACCGTCATACACACATCTGAGAGACCTGGGTTTATCAGTGCTAACTTCCTTGTCAGTGTGTCCATTCTGTTACGGGTAAGTTGCACACAGCAAATGCATCATTGGGCTGGATAGTGTAATCAGTTACCTGTATGGTTGATGGTGACAGTGGTCCCTGGCAGTGGACCTTGGGACATGCACTGGAGGTACCATGGTGTAAAGACAGTATACCCAGCACCCACACCCCACATTGGATATTGTACTCACTGAAACCCATGATAATACTCTGACATACCCACCATCACACATTTACTAGGATTGCAATACAACCCTGTGTCTATCTCAAGAGTGCTACTACAGGGATATGCATCTATTTCACATATCACATGGATAGTAGCGTGATGCTTTGTCATGGCTCTCCTATGGTCAGCAACATCAGTGTCCCTTATACTGTATGGCAAGGTGTATTGTATTATGAGTATGTAGCCTCAGAATGTTGTATCCTACAAATATACACACTTGCACACATACACACACTTGCCAGGACTCTTAGGGTAACCCATGCCTATCTATCCATTTGTACAACAGTGTTGTGCTGGTACTGCAAGCTCCAGGAAGCTCATAGGGTGAAGAGTTTAACAAGGTACATGTAATGTCCATTACAGCAGCAGACATATCTAACTATGGCAATGAGGGGTGTAGTGGGTGTGAAGGCCCTCAGGGTATTATCAATTACAGGTTTTCAAACACACAGACACTGTTATTTTCAGTAATGCACACTGACACATTTGTCAGTACTGGGGTCCATAGGTGCAGGTGTTCCTATGTGTGTACCAGGATATTGTCCATGGAGAGATGGGAAGAGCAGGGGATGTGGGTACAGTGGTATCATTCCACCTGCCATTTACCAGCAGGCCATCTATCAACTGATGCCATGGGAGTGATCCTCAGGGTGAGAGTTAAATGCAACATCCAATCATCTGGTTGCCTCTTGCAGAGGGCCAGTGAGGTGCTCCAATTGACATGTATGCAGCATGTATTATATAACATGGTCAGTGTCTGTCTTGGTGACTTGTATCCAAGTGTGTTATGTTGACTGTAGTAGTGTAGTTGAGGTATCCATGGCATGTGGTGCATACAGGCTGGGGATTCCTAACTGTGACATTCATAACACACCTGGGCAGACATGTCAGTGTCAGTCAAGCATAGATTGCCTGTAAGCAGCCAAGATGGATATCTGACATCTGCACATCTGTGCAGAGGACAGACAGACATCAGCTAGCCAACTTGTTATGCATTAGGATGAATGTGATGACAGATAGATGTCTGACACTGATAGGTATGCCATTACTACATTGCAGCAGCCTTCAATGACATGTCCTATACACACAGTAGTCTACAGTTAATATCCACATGTCAGATTGATATCCAGTTGGAAATACTTAATGACACACACCTCACACACCAATAACGCAATAGTGAGGACTCAGAGCCCATCTTTGCATGCAGGGATGTTTGTTTCCAGTACTGCAAACTGCAATCTACTCTTACTTGGGAAAGCACTGTCAACACTAGTAACGTAATGATACACTACACGCCAGTGTGACTGCATATAACCTGGGATACTACCCATATATGAAACACATTCAAATGGAAAAGAGTGTTGTACAAGCCATATATACTCAGGTGTCCCAGACAGTAGCCTCACATGCCTTGCTATTGTAATGACAGCACATATACGCATGTTATGTACATGGAATTAAATACACTTATTAAAGATGCCATTACCTTGCTATTTTATCAGACTGGAATGTGATCACTAGTTACCAGGGCTGAGCCATGCTTAGCAGGTTTCAGCATTGCTGCAATATAAATGCTAAGCAGATTTGTGCACTGGTAAGTGAAGCTGAAATGGTTAAGTGCTTATTTGTTTAACCGTACGTTAGCAGTGCTTACCGTCATAGCAAACCCCTGCAAACCCACTTACAGTTGCTCAAAACTGCCTTAACCACTCTGTATCCAACAGTACTTGATCTGCCTAACAACAAAATAAACAGCCCTTGTAGGACTTGAACACAAGACCCTGTACCCTATAGTTAGAGCAGTTAACCACTAAGCCATTACAGCTCTGAGGACATTTGTTGTTTTTTCCAATATATCTGTCAGTACGGTTCCCCTTCACAAGATCGAATGGATGTAAGCTCAAAATTCATAATCTTGAGGCCAGAATCTCGAACTTCCATTCACTCGTAATAGTGAATGGGAGCCTTAGGTTTAAAAAAATAAAAAGTTAACTTACCTTATTGCAAGGGGCCAGGCCCCCCTGTACCCTAGCAGTTTAAATGTGAATGTTCCGTGACCGCACTATAGCGGAGGAATGGAAAATCTGCCATTTTGCGCTTACGCGTATAGCGCGGAATGGGAGATTTCCCTTTCCTTCATTATAGTGCGATCTCGGAGTAGGCATATTTAAGTAGGGGAGTATGGTGGGTGCAGGGAGCAAAGCCCCCCTGCGAAAACATTTGAAAAGTTTTTTTTTTGTCCCTTTCATATGTTCGAGTTTCTCTAAATTCGAGATTCTGGTTTTTAGTTTATGACTTTCGAGTTTAGAGAAATTCGATCATATGAAGGGGAACGGTCAGTGCACATACGTAATAGTAGTGAACAATTGCTTTTATAATTCTGTAGTACTTGTTAGTGGACATATTGTTGAATCAATATGTTGTTATATCTATATAAACACATATCAGATAAATATGGTGGGATATGTCTTGGAAGGTAAATGCAACACTCATGTGTACACATAACAAGGATATGTATATATATATATATATATATATATATATATATATATATATATATATATATATATATATATATACACATATGTAGATATATGTATATATGTACATACACATATATATTTATATATATGTATTTATATACATCTATATATTGCGTTATATATATAGTCATATATAGATCTATCTGTATATATATATATATATATATATATATATATATATATATATATATATATATATATATAAAAATATATATATGTGTGTGTGTGTGTGTGTGTGTGTGTGTGTGTGTGTGTGTGTGTATATATATATATATATATATATATATATATATATATATATATATATATATATATATATATATATATATATATATATATATATATAAATATATATATATATATATATATATATATATATATATATATATATATATATATATATATATATAACATATGTCCATAACATGTAGTGGAGTCATACCTCAGCAGCAATAGTCACAACCTCTTAGTGCAAGGGGATGTCATGTAAGTATTGCAGTAAAAATTTAGACTGTTGCTACTGTAACAGGGGTTGTCTTAACAGACATGTGTGGGAAGTCACATCTGATGTTGACATGTACAGCATTAGTTACTGACAGACATCATAAGATCATCATAGTGCAGTACCACACAAATCACAATAATGATTGTGTGGAATACAGCAGAGATATAACCAATAAATGTGGACAGTCTGACACACTCTGATCAGTCCAGAGGTATATACAGAACCCCTTAGTGCAAGACGTGTAGACCAAACTTGGCAAAGTGGATATTTACAGCCATGTAAATGGAGATATCATGAAAATACTGGAATAGATAAGCTCACACTGTTTATGCATTCACACACTCCTGTCTGTCCTGACACATAACTAGAGGAGCAGAGGTCACAAGCCCACATACTACCCACTAGTTAGTGCCATACATCTGTACAGCATCCCACTGCTTTGTCAGAAATACACAACAGTTATGGTTGCCTGGCAACAGTACACCTGACAAATATCTGGACATAACATCACACTGGGTAAAAACACTGAGCTGCTTGGCATGTCACAAAGCACTGTGCAAACTACAGGCAGACTGCCACAACACTGGCCTACATTTCTTATGGGGGAATACACATGTACCTGCAAATATAGCAGGCTCTACAGACATGTAACAGCATGGAGTAACAGACACCTGTGTGAAAGCGCATACTCACAACCAATCTGAACACAGCCACAGTCACATATGGTAAGCGTAGTTAATATTACAGTATATAATGTACTTAATATTATAGTATATGGACTGTGTGATCAACACCATCCTCATATGTGTCACTCACATGCTAACCCTACATATATTGGGCCAATACACAGTGTATTCCAATGCCTGATTGTGGTATGGGACATGTGTCGGCCTGGCCCTACAAACATGTATGCCAATAAGGTACCATACAATGGAGCAGCATCCAACATCTGATAGAACAGGACCAAAATCAATTACATGTGCCACAGTCTGTACACAGGCCAGGTACATATTCACAATGCACACTCTGTCAAGAATCACCATACGTACACAGACCATACTACTGTACACACTACAATGGAATGTCCAGGTTTTGTCCTCAAATATAAGGCTTACTATACATAACATGTCTAGCAGTCTGATTTCTCACTGGCTTGTTATTAGGTGTGATGTCAGTAAATAATGTTGTACTGAACATATGCACCTCTTACTGCATGGCTTATGTGCAAAGGTTGACAGAATTGTGGCTGGAGGCACAAACAGGGCCAATATTGTCATGTTGCTGTGATAAACTCATACATTTACTGGTGTAGCAGGGTTTGTTATGACATATATCTTCTGAGGGATATGAAGTCAGTAACTCACATGGATGTCACCATGTACTGACTGTAGTCTTCAGAGTATGCTACTGCATTTCTAAAGATAGGAAACGTGTGAGTAACACAACACATTTAAGTCTCCAAACACTGGCTAATCTGCAGATAGCCGTACAGGTGAGAGTTTCCTCAACCACATAACTCTGTCATGACAGATATTAAATCATGTAGAACAGCCATATCCACACAAACCCTGTTAAACCAACATTACTTCAAATGTAGAAGAGCAATACTTACATTCTGTCCTCATGTCTGGAACATCCCCCTCCTGTTTGTTGGCCTGTCTCCACAGTGTATGTTGTAAGAGGTATATCCATCTACCCTCTGTGATGCTGTTTGTCAAACACCCACATGAAGTCCTGCTCACAGTGAAGGAAAAGGGCCAACACCCACATGAAGTGCTTACTTATAGGAGTGTGTTTCCATGCAATTGGCTATAGGAATGATACCACAGCTGTTCCACATGCAATTAGCTAGTGGGGGACTGCAATTCATGCAAAGGCCATCAGCTGATCATGAGCATCACTTACAAAACTCAAGCTGCTGCCTAAGCAAAGCAGGTGTACTTTTCCACATCCACCAGAGAGGGAGTGAGAAAGACAGACAGAGACAAAGTAAGAAAGGAAGAGAGTAGGAGATTAAGAGCCAAGCATGTTATTGTCTGATCCATCGGTGGAGAGTGGTATCTGGGCATTATGATGGTTGCCTATATGGTGTACTAATCCATACTGTCAAATGGTAATTGCACATGGCTGTACACATTTATGGCTGAGGATTGTCGACAACAATCTCTACAATGCTTGGAAAATGTTGGCGTTGTAGTGTTGACAATGGGACATGTAGCCCCTCAGTATAATGATGTGGCAAAACCCACACTGCAATGGACCCTGTCATTACATAATCACCCCAACAAGATACTGATAACACACACACACAAACACACACTTACCAGTATTGAGTTTCAAACCCCTACCTGACTATGTATTGCTATTATATTGTTATGCAGTTATTGCATGCACCACAGAGCTTCCATGTTGAAGAGCTGTCCAAAGGTATCTTTGAAGGTGAGTGACATCAGCAACAGTGATAAAGGAGGGATAATGGAAGTGTAGTACATGTGGCTGTCCACAAAAGCAGGTGTCAAGGAAGACACAACCACACTCTCTCAGGGAATCACACACATTATCACAGTTATCAGGGTCAGAATTAGAACTCCTACCTAAGTAGTTGGCTACACTATAGTATTACACAATTATCAGATGCACCACAGAGCTTACCAGGCTGATATATGGCCAAAGGGTTATTTCAAGGTGACTGACATTAGCAGGCATGCTACAGCAGGGCAATGGGAGGTGTAGTGAGTGTGAATGGCTTCAAAATCATTAATCCCCCCCCACACACACACACACTTGCCAGTACTGACATGGATGGGTTCATTGCTTCACAGGTGTGTAGCAGTTGACTGTGCTAGAAGGCTGTACAAGGCTAGGCAAAGGGAATACCCTGCCATCAGGCCACATGATAATGGTCTCCAGTGTGGCTCAGGGGTGTAGTCCCTGGATTGGCCCACACAGGTGGGTACTGTATTCACCATCCATCATCTGGGTTACTATTGTGGGTGGTCAGTGCTGTGCAATGCTTGCAATGTATGTGATATATATTCCATAACATGGACATTGTCTGGGATGTGCACATGTCCCACATGCATGTTCTGTGACATGGAAGTGTACTTGGGGTGTCTGGGGCATGTTGTGTGGACAGATTGTTATCATCTGATGTGGCATTCCTGACCTCATGATGAGGCCTGGCTATGGAACTGAGGTCATGCCTGCACCTATATTGACAGCATGATACAGGTATTTAGTGGAGTTGGTGGCATCTGTCCACAGAGGGCATGTGTATAAGGCATGGTATTCCCTTTGTGGGTTACATTTGCAGGCTCTACAGTTGTTGCAGGTGTCCAGTGGGAAACATAGCAAAGGACCACTGTAAGGATGTATTTGCCTATTGTAGGGTTGGAACAGGGTGCCATGTCCTTTTGCTTGTTGGATAACACACACTCATTCAGGTGATGTTACACATCACAGTACATTCTGATGTCAGTGGCAGTGTTGTGGTCAACAGGAATGTAGTCCACTGCAATCACACAGTGATTATTATCTGTGAGAAATATGCAGGGAACTACCAGTATAGTGGTTGTTGCCTAGCCAAGTGTGTTTGTGTATGAGACATGGCTGGAGAGTGTTCTCTGAGTAATACAAGGGTTGCCTATATTGTTCACTGATCCATAATGTCACATGTAGGACTATGGATTGTCTACACCAGCCTCTCTGCTGTTTGACATTTGTTGCCCTTGTAAGGTGGACATTGTGACATATAGTAGGTCCTCAATATAATAATTTAGCAAAACCCGCCCCACAATGCATCCTGTCATTACACAATCACAGCAACCTCTACACATGATACGGATGACAAACACACACTTACCAGTGCTGAGATTCAAACTCCTACCTTGATATGTATTGCTACTACAGTGTACCACATTTATCGCACACACCACAGAGCTTATTGGATGGATGTTGTCCCAAGGAACATCTAAGGTGAGGAACATCACCAGCCCTTGTAAATACTGCCATTGGGTGAGAGATCCCAAAAATAATTTTACCCTAAATCACACATTTACCAGGGGTGAGGTTCAAACCTCTATCTAACATCCTTTATGGACCATTATGTTACACATTTACTACATTCACCACTCACCTGACATGGTATAGGCTTCACAACAGATACTTGTAAGGTGGATGATATCTGCAGGACTGCTAAAGTCAGGCAATGAGATGTGTACTGGCTGTAAATGGGGACAAAATCTTTGGGGTACACACACAAACTTGCCACAGATGAGATTCAAGCCCATAGCTGTGTAATAGTTTCCGCTACAACATTGTTCTGCATTTATGGCATGCACCATGGAGCTTATAGGGTTAGCCCTTCTCCAAAGGTATATTTCAAGGTAGATGACATCAGCAGGCTTGCTAAAGTAGGGCAATGGGAGGTGTAGTGACTGTGAATGGCCTCAAAAGCACTACTCTCTACAAACACGTACAGAGTTTCAAAGTTGCTATGTCTGGAATTAGAACTCCTTCCTAACTAGTACATCACACTATAGCATTATGCAATTATTGCACACACCACGAAGTTTACAGGGCTGAATCTTATCCAAGGAGGTATTTCAAGGTGACTGACATCAGCGGGCTTGCTAAAGTAGGGTAATGGGAGGTGTAGTGACTGTGAATGACCTCAAAATCATTGATTCCTACGCACACAAGCACACACAGAGTTTCACAGTTGCCATGTCTGGAACTAGAACTCCTACCTAACTAGTAAATCACACTATAGCATTATGCAGTTATCGCACATGCCATGAAGCTTGTAGGGTTCATCTTTATCCAAAGGTGTATTTCAAAGTGAATGATATCAGCAGCCTTGCTAAAGTAGGGCAATGGGAGGTGTAGTGTCAATGAATGGCCTCAAAATCATTGATCCCTACACACACAAACATGCACAAGTTTCACAACTGCCATGTCTGGGATTAGAACTCCTACCTAACTAGTACATCACATTATAGTATTACTCAGTTATTGCACATGCCACAGATCTTATAGGAATGAGTCTTCTCCAAAGGGGTATTTCAAGGTGACTGACATCAGCAGAGTAGCTAAACTAGGGCAGTGGGGAGTGCAGTGTCTGTGAATGGGCCATAAACCATTCCACTGGAAACACACACACAAAACACTCAGTCACGCAGAACTTTACATTTGACAGGACTGTGTATATGACTGCTAGAGGAATAATGACTTGTACTGTCATGTTACACAGTTATTAGAAACACCACAGACACCATAGTGCTGAGGGCTACCAAAAGCAAATGTCTACAGTGATAGACATTGGCACATCATGTGATATTGGTCAATTGGATGTGTGGTAGGTGGGACACACCACATGATGGGAAGCTTTTTGTCACTGTCTGTCTCTCTGTCTCTCTCTTCCCCACATCTATGTTTGTGTATGTTTGACCTATTATAGTGTGTCCTTGGATATATGTGTGTACTCCTATCCGATGTGTGTGCAAAGCATGACTGGTGTGTGATGTGGTGTGTGTGCCCAGAAATCTGCAACTGACAGATATGTGTAGTCCACTGTTGTTGTCAGACATAAGTGTGGGAGCATGCCCAGTATGACCTTCTGTATTGAATGTGTGAATCCATTCCAGGTAGGTTGTACTCCAGTGCAGGCATTTGTTTTCTACACCTACAGCTAGCAACCTGTTTCTGCAGGATATCTGTAGATAGTTGACAATATGGAGTCACAATCGGCAAAATATAGTGGGATACTGTAACTAATTGTGGCTGTGCTGCTTGTGCTACATGGTTTTAGTGTTAGTAGAGATATTCAGACATATGTACTGTTTTGCATTATGATGTATTATGTCATCAGCTACTGACAGATATACTTATTTGCTCACAGTAATTTCCTGGGGAATACAAGATGAATGAAGCTGTGTCCAGTATTGTGGTCTGCAGATTACATATTCTTGAACACTCATGCCATTTTGGAGGGGGAGCTGCAGACACTTGCTGATGGGTCTGTGTAAATGGTCCAGCACCTTGGTACTGTGGTGGCTGAGGATTCCATGCTTGTACATCTATTGACGTGACAGAATGGCCATATTCTGCTGTGGCCATACCTCTCAGCTGTACAGATTAACACAGGTTACCCAGAGGCAGGGCTCATATATCTGTACATTTCCCCTTCATATTGTGATTTACAAGCAGGCTTGTAGCCACCCATTCCTGGGTTTGCAGGCAGGGATAGTATGGGCACACATCAGAGTTTCAGACTTCTCACACTCCATGGCGTCCATGCTTCTACCCCCCTGTTATTCTATCCTCTTCCTAACATTATGCAAGTGGTTTCTGATACATATCCCTATAGTTATCACTTCATCCCAGCAGTATTTAGGGGTTGGTCCACAGTTCAAGCAGTAGGACATGGTGGACATGCTACTGTGATTTGTCGACATGGCCTTGCATTTGTGTTCTGTGGACTGTGTTATGTCATTATTTGGAACTCCATGAGATAACATACATTGGCAATATGGGTGAGACACAGGCCTTTGACAGAGGACTATAGGGCATTTGGTAGTGATGCAGGCCATATGTAGCAGGCTAGTGCATTCTGTCACTCCTACAGTCCTAGGCTGCAAGCCACTGGATTCCCCTGGGGTGACATGGTAGGTGTGCAAGGTATTAATGGCAATAGTTTCTGTCCTTATTAATCCATTGGTGTGGATGCTGGCAGGGTGATGCTTACAGCTAGGGTCACACCTGCATGGGACACCTCTTCAGCATGCTGCATTCTGTGGATATTCCCATACAGAAGTGGGGGTCATATTGTACTCATTCCCAACAGCAGGGTATGACCTGTGATGAACCTGTGGCTGATGGTGGGGTGAGCTTAGTGTATGTGTGCTATGGAAGTTTCTTGCAGCTGATTCACAGATATACGTGGGGCATCCCCCTTATGCTGGCTTGTGCAGGGACATCAGCAGTTTCTCAGTACTTCATAACTGTGCCTTTTGTGGTCTGCCAGTGTTTGACCAGACTACATCAGTATTCCATACTACACAGACAACTAATGTGCTGCTAACATGTATGTACAATTCCAAAGATGTGTCCATTTGACAGTAACATTTTATACACTCTCTGTGTAGGGTACTTCCACCTGTGTACTGTGTGTATGTCTGGGCCCACATTCATGCCATATCCATTTTTCAGATGGTGACAGATATTTCATCTGAACAGTTAGTATGGATTACTGCTGGCTTGGGTCTTGCTGGGATGCATTGTGTTTGGCACTGCAGTTGTCAGAACTTGGCCCTGTCATCAACAGTACTGGTTATAGGCCACCTGGACACAACCCTCCATGCCTACATGCTGACCATTCCACACAATATACAACACACAACAACCTAACACACAAAACCCTGTATATTGTACACATGCAACAATCTATTCTGCTAATTTGGCCAGCTCAGGTAATCTGTGCTCCACTGTTATTAAACCCGCACGTACATGTTACTACATTTCTACTTAGGATTGTGGGGATGGGGGGCACACCTGACAACTGAAAAAAATTGTTATGACTGTACTGGTATTTCAGGTACTCTGTTGGCTTCCATTTCATTCTGTATTTTGACCTATTATGCAGACAAGAGGCATATCTGAGTAGTACAGATCTTAGGTTTTATTGACCTACATTTCAGTTTCAGACTTCTTACCCTTCGGAACTAACATCCAACTGCCTGACCTGTTGTAGTCTGTCTGTGTAGGTCTGGAGGGGGGCTGTTCTCCATTGCCATCAATCGGAGGCCTTAGTACAGCCTTTCTTTGTGGTAATCTACTTCTGTCCTGCTGGCTGAGACTGTTTTTTGGGTATGTGAGCCTCACTGACATGCATGTGTGCATCCTATGGACACACATTTGGCCCACGACATGTCCTGCAGTGAGATTTGTCACCTTGTCTAGTACTGCCTACTGTGTTGACACCAGTATTTGTTATGGATTTCATGGTGCCCATATAGGTGTCTACTACCTGCCATCCCATTCAGCCACCGGATTCCCTTGCATGCTCACATACATACCATAGATACAAGTAGCAGAACATACTACTCCATTCAGCAATTGATAGGGAGAGTGACTTACCTTGTGGCTGTGCTAGTGTTGAGGATGGTGTTGGAGGGCTGACTATGTTGGATGCACATAGTACACTCCCTATACATGGTTAACCACAGGTAGTGTCATGTTTGGCATCCCTTTTACTGTATGTGCGAGTCAGAGAGAGGTGTCATTCCTTGGGTTCCTACTGTGTCAGTGTATGTGCTATGTGTTGCCTCTTTACCAAAGCCAGGGCATACTGGGCACACCTTCTTCTGCCTACAGGGGCAGGCTCAGGTTGTTCCTCCTCCAAGTCAGTCTGTGCTGGCTTTGGTAACGGTGGAGGGCTGTGTGTCCCTGCCCCGTGCTGTTCCTGCTGCAGCTGTTTCCACAGGATCATATTGTGTAGCATGGCACATACAATGAAAATTTCAGTATATTTAGCTGGAGAGTACTGCAGGGCTCCACCGGACATGTCCAGGCACAAGAACCATGACTTGAGCATCCCAAACACATGCTCTATTATGATTCTTGTTTATGCGTGTGCCTCATTATGGAGTTCTTGTTCGGGTGTGTGTGCATTTCTGATGGGTGTCATCAGCCACGGCTCCAGTGCATAACCAGCATCCCCCACTAGGTGGCCATATGGGATGTCCCCACTGGCAAATCTCTGGTACAGCTACTCATATGCCAGATGTGGGAGTCATGATAGCTTCCAGGGCTACCAGCACACACGTTCATTATAATGCCCTGGGCATCGCACATGACCTGGAAGTTGATGGAGGGGAAGCCCTTGCAGTTTATGTAGACTCTACCCCGCTCACCAGGTGGTGCGTTGATGTGTATGTGTGTGCATTCTATAGCACCCACTACCTCAGGGTATTCTGCTATTTGGTGGAAGAGATGCATATTGCTGGTCAATGCCCCACAGGTGTTGTGGAAATATATGTGCTCTCCGGCATGTGCTGACATGGCATCCAGGAACTGTTGGAATACCCTGGATGCTGATGCCTGTGAGAGCCCCATGATATCCTCAATTGGCCTTTGGAAGGTACCTGTGGCTAATATTCTTAAGCCTACACATACCTTGGTATCCACTGGGATAGGTTCCCCTCTGTTGGTTCTGTGTGTGAGGCGTGGCTGGCACAGCTCAACAATTTTCTGTAGGAGGTCCCTGACCATCCTATGGTGCTCCACTATCTCCAGCTCATGTAGCCCCTGGTAGGTTGCCCTGGGGTCTGTACACTCTTCTCCTTCTCCTCACTGTGGGTTGTTCATCAGCATTCTCATCCTCACCACCCTCAGCCTCTTCCACATATTGATTTATGAGAGCGAAAGCAGCCCCTATCATTTTGTTGCTTTTGTTATGTAAAATTTCCCCGTTTGTGTACACTGGTGGTGTAGAGTTTGTGGGAAAAACCAGAGTGAAAGATGTTTGCATAGTTTATAGTAGTGTGCTGGGCTGCTGCCTGTGTAATTGGCTGATTTTGATACATTTCACCTGCCAGATATGCTAGTTTTCCCTGATTACCTTCCTACTGCTGTTTTCCCTTCCCATTGCCTTCCTGTTTAAGCCCCAAGGTGTGCCATGCAAACCAAGTGTTCAGATGTAAATGGAGCTGCTATTTCCTGTTTTTTTTTTTTTTTACAATCCAGTGTGCAGCGCACACCCATTTAGGCAATGTAAATACTGCTAGGCAACTTCAGACACACCCCCTTCCTTAGCTGTGCTTAGCTAAGGGCAAACACAGGCCACAGAGCTCCAATAAGCTTACAGCATGCATGACACACACCCTTATGAAGTCATCTAGCTCTTAGGCTTACACCATGGTATTACTGCACCTACATGGTTGGGTGCAAGCTAGCACTGAGGGGAAATCTGTAATTCAGTATCATTCTTCTCATTTGCATAGAATTGACTGCTAATGCATGGTTACAAAACCGACACTCAGACTTCCCCCTTAGCATCCACTATTCCATGGTCTTGTTGTGTTATGCATGCCATTGACTATGATGGCAAAATGATGATTTTAGTTTAAAAACTTATTTCCAGCTTTGTTTATTATTTTTGGGCCAATCTCATTTGCGCAACACTGCCCTATGCTTAAACAGCCAAAATCAGACAAAAAAAAAGTTATTTTTTATACTTTTGCACCTTATTTTCATGCCTATGACCATATATTTGGCATGCCTAACACTTATAATACATGCATTTTTACAAGCTGTCATGCCTCTGTTTTGTAGTTTGCAGAAATGTATTCAGCTACTGGCTGAATACATTTCTGAAGTCTACACTATTCCTGCATGGATGCCTGCCTGCTTCCTGGATCACTAATTCGGGTTTATATCATGTAATCAAACTTCCAAAATGTCAAACACCATAAGTTCGAACTTGGAAGATCGAAAGAGCATCAAAACATCAGAACAGCGAATTTTTTCCCAGGGAAAAAATTTGCTGTTCTGAAAAACACACACAAACACAAGCACACCAAAAACTTTATAAACCTACACTAAACCTTACATACACAACTATCTATGCACTAACCTTAACCCAAACCCTAACCCTAAGGTCCATCACTATCGCTCACTTACCTTACCCGCACCCTGACCCTAAAGTCCGTCACTATCGCACACTTACCTTATCCGCATCCTAACCCCAACATCCGTCACAATCACACACTTACCTTAATCCATTCTGTAACTTTCGCACCACAGTGGAGAAAATGTTGAATTTGCAGAAATGTCCAACTGAATTCTTTCCCTGGGAAAGAATTCGGACTTCCTCGGCTTCGACATTTTCAACTTTCAAACTTCCAAGTTCGAACTTCTGGTGTTCGACCTTCTAGACGTTTGATTACGTGATAGGAACCCACTAATTCACCTCATTTGCATGGTTTTCAAATGAGGTAATTCACATACAGGGGCTGTGTCCATGTAGGAATAGTGCAGGAGCACTTGTGCATATCCCCAGAGCTCATTCCTGGATCGCACGTCAGCCATATTGCCTGCAGCAGCTCTTGCACTATTCCTGCACACCGTGCAGAGCTTGCTGAATCCTGGGGACAGTATTTTCTCTGTAAGTACAACCATTTAGCAGGTACATTGCTTGATATTTTGGGTATGTGTCTCATTTTGTTTTATTTTGAAGGCATTGTATTGTTTCAGCAGATTCTAATTCTTGTGATTTTATATAAGTTATACATATAAGGGACTCATTTTATGTTTGTCTTATTTTAATTTCATAAGGAACCTTGAAACAGCTTGATTTCCTATTTACTTGTTTGCCTGATATTTAGATTATATAAACAATTGTTTGGTAGTTGGTTTGTATGACTATTATGAAGAATTGTAGTATCATGAAGCCTTTTTGTTGTCCCACTGGAATAATTTTTTTGTGCCATATTATTTAATATATTCATTGATGTAAAAGGTCACATGCTTATATTTTTATTTTCTAATTCAGGATAGACAGCACATTTCATGCATTCAGTTTGAAATAACCAGTGGTAGTTAACCGTGCTATAATTGTTATTACTGTCAAATCAGTATATTGAAGCATCCAATCATTTTTGTACTTTTGTGTTGTTATTTTTATCTCTGGTTTGTGTTATAGTAGATAACTACATATAGGATTTATTCAAATAAGTCAGAGCTGAAGAATTCTTAGCGGTATATCTTGAATAATGATGAATAGTTTTTTTAAATGACATTTCTATTGTACTTGCAGTTTAAGTTTCAATCGTTTCATTATATACTCATGCAATTACTGTCGTAACATTACTTGCTTTGTTTGGTATATATAAATTCTTTCTCAAGTAGAAGAGTTCCGGAAGGCTTTACCTAGGTCACCTGTAAGTTTTGGTCTTTGGAGGCTGCACTGATTACTTATGTAACACAAGCTATCTGCTTTACTTCTATATTCTCATGGCTATGTGACTGACATCTTGGAACCCAACAAACATTTAACATCTATTCTACTAAAATCTGTTTCTAATAATATTAATTAACAAAATATAGATGCTAAAGAACAAGTTGCTTAATATTCATAAAATAGTTAAGTGTATTATTCATTATCATAATCAGCCTCCTTTTCCCCATTTTGTACATGGGATCGGTATGTCACTATAACTGTCACAATCTCAGAGTAGTCTGGGTCCCCAACCCACTTACCATTGACAAAAACCCATACCCATTTTTTGGCAACATTAGATAATGCAACCAAACTATCAGAGACAATTTTTTACACCACCGATTGGTTAGTCCTAACTTGACTCATGGTCTGTGATCTGTGTTCTCCTGTCTAGACGATACAGTGTGTTGCAGTTGATTCTCAAAGCAATTGGTCTATATGGCTCTTCCCATGTTAGGCACTATCTAGAATCTTTGCTGCTGCCCACAACTCCATTCTTGGGTGAGTTTGAGGTAGAAACACAAAGCATGCTTTGGGGAGATGGGAAAAACCCCACAGAGACACAGGGAGTTATTGTAGAGCTAGTGCTAGTGTTGATATTTTTGTTAAAAAAAACATTTTTTTTGGTTACTGAAGGTTCAGGAACACATCCCAGGGTACACATTTTTATCGATTTACCATTAGAAGTTCATTTTTCAAACATCCATTATTATTTCAAAGTTGTATTTCCCTATAAAAGTCAAGTGAATTTTCTGGTATTCTTAATTCAACTTATGAATAATTTTAGCAATTATTAAGGTTTTCAGGCGATTAGAATTCAGTAGCTGATTTTGCTATTGATAGACAGGATAGCTGTAGATGCCAGTATTCTCATCAGACTGATTCTGTCCACATTCATTTTGTAGATAAGATGGTGAGGAACCAATAGGGTGGGGAATAATGATGAGCCTAAGTGTTTCCATCTATTGGGTATTAGGTGATATATGTCTAAAGTCATATGTACTATGTCTAAATCACTGGTGAACAACAGAGAAGAGATGATGGCTTCTGCCTGCTAGGGATCATGACTACTACAGGACAATGTCAATTTCAGAAATAGGGTGTCGATGCTCTTACACCAATGCATTGCATGTACACCCCACGCGCTGTTTTAGGTATGCAGGAAAGAGTGGTGATGGGGTTCCAAGAAAATACCCTTTTGTAACAAACTATTTGATGAATTGGGATACAAATTTGTAAAAAATAATGAAAGCTTATGATTTCTTTGATAAACTTCAGCAGTCCTATCTAAAAGTATGTGTTTTCTCATCTTCCCTCTAGTGTAAAACCCATGGCAATGAACTGCTTCTTTTTTAGTTTCTTAGTCTGTTTTTCAGTTAAAAGGAGGTCTCAAGTCTAGCCAATAATATTTTACAAATCATTCAGTGATACTTTTATATGTTGAATTTCATTCAAATGGCTACTTCTTTTGATTAGAGGCTCAGTTCTCTTTTACTGAAAGAGCCTCACGTTTTAATTTTCATAAATGGCTATTTAGGCTTATTGTTGAATGATTTAATAAACTGATCAATTAAACTACATGTTTGGTGGGCATCATTTGTGATAAGGAGCTTTTGAACTGGTAAAGCTACTTTTTACAAAATGTGCAAGACTAACACAGAAGTGGGAGCATACAGACAACTTCAGCTTTGGATATGTTACAGATCCAACAGGTTTCAGTAGAGATTGAAAGAAATCTTAAATTTAAAATAGTTTAAATCTGTTTCTGAGTCCTAATTTACTCTGACTGCTGGCAAACTACTTAGCTTGGGCATAGCCTCCTTCTACATACAAGCCAAGACTATCAAAAATGGTATCCCTAAGATTTCCTATTCATTATATTTGGAGTGCACTATAATATATTATTACACATCAGATATAGACAATATTTATCTGACCTGTTTCTTGATGTGTATATTCTCCAACATTACAAGCTAGAAGAAGGCATCATGGGCAATTTTCTTAAATTACATAAATAAAAGTGTGATAATATTTCTCTCTGGAAGATGTCTCCAGATTGCCTGCTTTAAGGGAAATAAATGTTCAAGCTAAGATAGATTTTTAGCAATTTTTTTTCAGTTAGATTTTTCAAGATTATCTTGTACATGTATTAACACATTCTGGAACAAGGATATTCTTGCAGGAAATCATTACTCTCTGGACTCATCAATCTTGGTACTAAATTTTGTAAACTGTCTTAGGTTTCTTATCTCAGCAATGACTTCTCCATATCTAGTTTTGTCTTTGTTGACGATCAAACTTCCCTTTCAGTCAATAATGATTGCCAGTTATGAAAATAAGATTCATATTTATGCCTTCGTTATTGAAACATCTAAGGCATTTAAATAGTAGGCCACCTTTTTTATTCAAAGTTATGGAAAATGGAATGCCCCTGTTATCACTGTAAAATTATTATCAAGCTTAATTTTAAAATCATTTTGAAAGGTCTTCTATCTTTTCCCAGACTAATAATACAATTTCTTGCTCTATTCCTATTATGCCAAGCATTACTCAGGTGTGGCAGCTTTCCGCTTATTTATTCTACAGTCAGAGCCTCTATGTAAATTTAATTTGACAGATAGTTCACTTATTCATCCTAAAGATCTTTAGGTTTTCAGTTAGAATTATTTTCAAGGATTATATAATATTCTATATCTGATGTCCTAAAATTGATAAGTTCCTTGTTTTAATTTTTATTCTTCTAATTAATTTTATTACTTTCATCTAACAGTTTACATATATACATAGTACCTTATGTACAAGTCCACACAGAATATATAATACTTGTCTATTATTTGCTGTAGTTCCCAGATTCAGACAGTGAACCTTTTTCTCCTTTTATGACCTAATCCCTTTATGTACAATAATTGCTGTTTGTAATCTGCCAAGGTATGTTATATATTATCATTTGGATCACCATTTATTTATTAACATCTGATATATAGGATTAATTTCTTCTAAAATACTATATCCTATGGCCTGAAATTTTCCCCACAGGTTCTATGCCTATACTCACATATATTCTAGAAGCTCTCACTCATCTAGAGTTATATTCATTCTTCTGTTTTCATATTTCCTCATTACTTCTTCCATACTCTTCAGTCTTGCCCATTTCTCTAATCCATCTTCTTTTCTATGTTTAACTACCTCTTGACTTCCTCTTTCTTTACGTCTCTTAACTTTCTTCCCTTCAAAGTTATTATTCATTTGCTAATCTAATCTGACATTAGAAACAATTTTCTTTCTTTTACATTTTAGTCCATGATGTCCCTTCCCTCCACCCTCCCACCCCCCCAAAAAAGCATAGCAACCAGTTATCTTTTATCTAGCTCTCTCTCTCTCATACATTCTACATAACTTCCATTAAGTCCTGATAGCCCTTTTGTACTTCACTGCAGTACCACAGCATATTTAAATTACTAGCCTCTGCCTAATCATTCTGCTTTTAGTCATTTCTCATTTCCTGTCAGTGCCCAAGATGTTTTATACTTTCTGCGCACTAATTTTGACTGCATATCATGGTCACCTATGCCTTTTATTAATTAGCATATCTCCAAGCTTCTACCCACACCGTCTGTCTCTCCCAAACCACACATTCTTTCTTCAGCTTCCCCTTAAGTTTCTTCAATTCTTTCCTCCCTCAAAAATCCCTATCTTTTTATGTTACCTATCAATCCCTTCCCCCGTGTATTCCATTTCTCCTTAAAGGACACCGTTCTGTTCTTCTTATTCTGTGTCTCTTCTTCTCTGTCTATTCTTCTTTTTGCTTTAGAAATGCCTTCTCATACAACAACTGGTTCTATATAATAAACCAGCACCTTCTATTCAGTTCCTCAAATCCTCCTGCCTCCCCTTTACTTTATACAGTGTAAACATTATTACTTTTATAGAAAACTTTCTCTTTCTATTGCTTGACATGTCTTCTAAAATCCATATTCTGATTTATGTCTAGAAACTCTTCGATTTTACTTTCTTTCACTGTCTTCATTTCTGTTTCTGCCACAAATATATCTCAAGGTATTTTATTGTTCTCTTTTCAATCTCATTCAAAGTTAATCCTCTCAACCTCTGGCAGATAATTCCATCTTTTCCATCCTGATTCTTTATTATCATTCCTCTTAATCTTTGATCTGTGTTAGCAGCAACTGTGTATTTCCTAGCATCTGGATACCTCAACCAACCAACCAACCAATGAGCCTGTTCTGTATTTAATCTCAGCCAGCCCTTATCAAATCCTCTCATTTCCCCTTGCCAAACAAATATTTATCAGATGTTTTGTATTTGTTCTATGCCTTTGTCTCCTGAACCGTTTTAATGTGTATTATTAAATACTAAATCAACAGGGTAACCATTGTTTGATTCATCTCTGTCCTTTCCTATAGTACCCTTATCTTTCATGATTATTTATCCAATGTTCACCCATGATTCCTTATTCCTTGGACTGCTGGCTAAGCTTTAAATCATAATCATTTGTCTCTTCCGCATTCTAACAAGTAGCCCCAAAGGAGTTTCATATTTAAAATGTTATCACCTATTATAATTACCAATGATTTGTTTGGGTGGTACCTCAGTCCAGTTTCTTCCTCAAGTTGCTTGAATATCTGTAGAATTTAAGAAAAATCTTTTATACATATTTTATAACTAAAATGCAATCACTTACAAACATATTAATACTATTCCTCTTCCCTACCACTCACAAACAACTCATTAATTTTCTTAACCTCTGTGCCATTGTTTTTACCACTAATAAAATTATCTGTGTAAGAGGAGACAGGCTAACTTCCCTCTGCCTATGTTCACTACTTTTGTTTCATAACCATTAATCCTGATATTTGCCATTGGTCTTGATATTTGCCATTATGCCTTGTACCAAGAACTCCTTCTAATACCTTACCAAGCAACCTAAATAATAAATCACACATGAAAAACACCAAAAGCTTGCTGGACATCAGTTAAAGCTGCACCTTTCTTTCTTTATTTTCTTTGAAGATCAAAATTTTAATAACTGTCACATTTTCGTTTTTTAATTTTACATACCGTGTAATGCTCATAATTGCTGCACTTGATCTTTTGGCAAGGAATGTTAATAAAACCATTTTATAATTATTGCAATTTATACTAATACACTAGCGTCATGACAGACAATCAATGCTTATATTAACTTTCAATAACTTGCCATTGTTAGGCATGTAAATCAGTATATCACAAATACTCTATTTAGTATTAGTATTCAGACTGATTTAATATTGCTTATTAAACAAAAAGACTTAAACACAAATTAGCTATTAAAATGTAATCTAAATCAGGGATAAACTAGCCACTATTTGTTTTATTTTTAGTGTATTACAAATCTTAACAACTAGGCCAATGACTTTATACCTCAAATCACAGTCTAATTGATTAAATAGGTCTACATTTTTAAGTGCGTTGTTTCATGCCAAAGTCGTTTGCAAGCTCAGTTTCCTTTACAGAATCCCATACCACCCATTTTCACTATGGAGTTCTGTTTCTGATCTCTACTAGTTCTCTGTTCCATATATTTAATCTCCACAATAATCCTTTCTACCTTTCTTATTGATTGTTTGCATTTGGATTTTCATTTTCTAGTTATGGCTTTCTTAGCTACTATCAGCACTAAATATAAATATGCTGTTACCTCTTTAGTATGTGTTGATTTGCAGCAACTCAAAGAGATAATCCCTATACTGAGTTAATTTCTCTTCCAAGTACAAGACTTAGCATAATATTCATTTCATTTTTGTACTGAAGTAACTCCAGACATCTCCAAAATACATGCAATCTCAAGATTTTTTTGAAACATCACATCTGTAACATATGCCTCTTGACTGAGAACATTTTCTTCTAGTCTTGTAAATTTTTGTTCAAACATTCCATTAAACAATTCTAAATGTTCTTGATTTAGTTGTATATTCAGAGATAAAGCAGACTTCCTTCCGCTGATAACCTATGATATCTCCATTTAATCTTTCACTCCATATTATGTTTACTTTCTACTGTACTGTCTTCTCACATTACCTTATATGCTCTACTTAATATGATTTTCCAGTCTGCCATTTCTGTTCTAGCCTTAATTATAAAATCAATTATTTGTGGGTTAACAAATTTACTATCCAGCCTTCAAATATCTTCCTTCAACTCTAACATTAGACCTATATATGCAAGCTGATCTGTGCTCTATAACCCAAAAGTTTGTCTAGCTTCAACCCATTGTACTACTTTTAGCATTTGCTACCCAAATCTCAGTTCTTTGTTCTTTCTTTTCCAAATGCTCAGTTATATTTTAGCATAGCTTGTTTGTGACATACTATTTTTCCATGGTCTAACTTCCTTTAAAGTAAATACTTGCTTAATAATTTCATTTGCATAAGGCTTTATATAATGTTGTTGTTCAAGATTATAAGTAAGATAATACTATGGACATGACACCCTGACCCCATATAGAAAAGGGGTGGGGGTGATGATGATGATGATTATGTATATTGTGCTATTTATATTCCTTTCCTAAATATGCCCAAACGCCCATATGTATTCCTTTTGTTGCTTCACTGGGCAGTATGCCTAACATGTTCTTCCATTTGGGCATATATTCTGAGTCCTGAATCAAATATTTTAATCTAAGATGTATGGTCTTAAAGTATGCCTCCATATCTGAAGTCCCAAACCATCCTGCTCTTTGTCAACAATCATTTTTCCATTGCACTGTTTCTCTTTTGTTATCCCCAAGGAATTCTTAATTTAATTTCTCATATTCTTCCACATCTAGTTTTTCAGTTGATACATATAAGGCTGACCTATGTAAAGCAGCAGCAAGACAAAAAAAACAACTTAATTTTTTGTATCTTAATGTCAATGTCTATTAATAAAGATTTCCACAGTCTTATCTTACTTAATTTAATTTCTTCTCATATTTCCTTATCTGCTTACTCAACCAAATTCCCAAATATCTTATCTTGTTATAACTTCACATAAAGTGGAAGGACTGTATGAAGTTATGTTTAAGGTTATAACTCATTATTATAGCCTTTATTTTTGCTTCATTTACTTGATATCCTGTTATACTAGTAAAATAATTTAGTTTATCAAACATAATTTTTCTATCATGTTCCGGACTGATAACATATAATATTAAGTGATCCACAAAAAGAGTTATTGTCTTATTAGTATTTTTTCTATTTATATCCAATTTTATTTGATTTTCTTGTGTCTCTGGCTAATGGCTCTACATACAAAGCAAGAAGTTATGATAAAAGAGGACACCACTGCCTAGCTCCTCTAGTAAGACTAAATCCTTTAGACAGTTAACCACCATGTTTTAACTTAGCTGTAGGTATTAAATATTAATGTTGTCCATGACTGTGGAAACCCAAATCCCTCAAAAAATCTCTTCATAAATTTTCAACTCTTTTTGTCAAATGTTTGCATCATTCTGTAAACCCACATTGATCTAGATATATTATTCCTGGCAATATTTTTTGTTGTTCCTTTTGCCAAATTCATCACGGACACTTTATAGTCATGATTTAGGATCAACATGGGTCTTTATGGCCGTGGATAAAAAGGATCATCCCCCTGCTTTGGTATAACTACCACCACTACTTCTTTCAAAGTCAAGGGTATAGCCGCACTAATGAAAAACAAAAGTTGATCAAAAATAAGCCAGACTTTCATTATCTCCTGTTCCTTACTTTAGAACTCTCCCATTGAAATTCCATCACTTCCAAGAACTTTCCCCATGTTCTGCTTTCTCGTTTTTTCCCTTAATTTCATTTTTGTATGTTAATACTCATCATTAAATTTCTATTGACTAAGGACATTATTACTGCCTCAAATGTATTAAACATTCCTGTGTGTTTCTGTTACCTTCTACATCTTGTAGATATAGTATGCAGTAATAATTTATCATTACATTCATAATTTTTCCTGGGTCAGCTTTTACCCTGCTATTCTCGTAATTCCTTATTTTAGTTATAATGCTTGCAATCTTTTGTTACCTTAAATTTAACCCATTTGTTAAAAAAATACTTATATTAAAACTATTGCTTTGTGTGCATTTTTTAAGTATACTTGCACAGACATTTGAGCTTATTTCAGTTACTTTCAATCAGCGGTTTTCTACCTGTTCTTTTTTAGTTGTTTCTGTAAATCCCTCACTGTTTCAGCCCTCTAAATGGCCTTTGTTGCTATTATTCCATATTTAATTTGCTTTCATTGTACCCAAATTTCCTATCTTCAGTTTACAATTATTTCAATCCTTTGCAAACTCTTTATTACTTAGATTCAAATTTAATAACATTTCACTTAAACTTTTATCTACTCAACCGTTAAGTGGCCTCCTTTCCAGAAGAAATACTGGAAATGCCAGTGTTTGTCATGACAGACTTTTATTTGCATACAAAACTTAATAGGTGTAGGTACATAGTCTAACACTATCAATGGATAGGTTTACATGCTACACACTAGTACAGTATTCTGTCATTATGTGATACCTAATGAATCTTGCCCAAGAACCAAATGTCACTGAAAAAAATCTGTATATTCCAATTCATTCTGTTTTATTTTTATTATATTGATGACCCCAGATACATGCATATATTTCTGTATCTGCCCTCAACTAGTATTCAGTGATATATTGGCCCTCCAGAGATGTCTTTGTTATTTCCTATAGTGTTCCCATCTTTAGCCACTACCATACATTCTTGATGAAAGAGTATAACTTATTCTATAACACTATTTATATATTTTATTAGTGCTTTTGGTAGAATATGAATTGCAGCCAATATAATTCTTTCCCTGCCAACAATGTCTCACTACGATAAATCTTCCGTGGATGTCCTTCATTTGTTCATTGTTTTTTTTTCTGATATCCTTTTTAATTACTATTAAGAACCCTTTCTTTTGCTGTCCTATTCTATGAAAGAACTCTCCCTTCCCACTTTCCTTTAAAAAGTGTCTTATTCTTTATAATTTGGGTATTTTTATTGTAATATTATTGAGACATTATTATCTGAGCATTATTACTGTAGATATAAGTCAGTAACTTGCCTTGATTTTTCCTGTCCAACAACCCATTAATGTTCCAGACTAATAAATCAAATTGTTTCATAATAAAGCTTATCTTTTATTCTGCTTCCATATATTCTTTATCTTACTATTACAAACTGTTCATTCATAGTCTGTTTCTATCATTTTTGTGTCACTTTATATATTTTTGTATAACATTGTTACAACTGAACCTGACTTCTTATTTTCATTAGAACCTTACTAACCCCGACCCCACAAAAAATATTAACTATATGCATGCTTTTCTCAAGGCAGCTGAACTAACACTGTGAAAACAGCTGTGTAAAGCTTCTTATCCTCTCTTCTAATCAAACACTGATTTACTCCTTCGGGTTAGAGAAAACCTACTATAAACCACTAATCTGTTTTTTTTTCAGTTGTCTACATCTAGCAAATTAAGTATTTTATTTCTGAAACAATCCTTCTTTTCTTGTGTTTCTAGATAACCATACATTGATTGTTATCGACCTTCTTGCATTTAGTATATTCGTGACGTTTAATCTTATATTCATTTTTGCAGATCATTCATTCATTCATTCATTCAGTCATCTAATGCATATTTATTATAATTTTCCCTTTAAAATCATTAGATATTTCAAAATGTGTGTAGGTATTTTCCAAAGGTCAAACTTGCTAACTATCTAGACCACGTTACTACATCCACTTGTAATCAATTAGAGTTTGTCAATGGCAACAAGTTTCATCTAAAAGCATTTGAAACAGAAAATGTTAGTCTGCAGATTAAAAATCTCACAGTCTAAAGTCTGATAATGAATCTGACTTATAATGCTTACATTTTACAATTATATTAATCAAATATGTATTTTTTCTTTGGTACATAGTGTCTTCAATGGCTGTAGCTTACATTTTGGTTATATCAAACATCCATTTCCATGTAAACGTATATCCATTTTAAATTGTATTTAATGCTCCCAACACATTTTATAAAACCTCTTACTTTTTGAAAACTTTCACCTGTTTGTTTTATCCATCATCTTTTTTGGGGGGAAAATGGGAAAGGACTTTGTAGGACGTCTCTCTGCTGAAGTGATCATAGTTTGTGTTTCTGTATTTATTGACTGGTAGCTTGTTTCTTTACCACCTTCTCCCCAATTCAGTTCTTCTTTTAATATTTGTCAGTTCATTTTGTGTCTGTTGAGGGTCTATGTAGGTTTTTAATTACAGAGGGTAGAAGCTTTGAAACAATGCAGGATGCAGTTATCAGAAACAAAGTTTGACTTCTCTGCATTGCTTTATGGAAGAAAATATTTCTTAATTGCATAGGTTCATAGGTACTTACTAGGCTATTGAACTTTGAGGATCTTAAGAAGCCTAACCTTACATTCCCATGGTAGATTTCTGGCCCTTGCATTTTGTGTATGAGTAACCCAGTGGTGGGCAGAACAAAATCTCTTTGGGAAATATATTTATTGCCCCTATACATGAGCTACACTGGTGTTAAACCAGGGTGAATTTGTGGTTTTTCTTCCATTCACTGAGTATCTTGCTTGATATGGAATGGAATACAGTTCTACAGAAGTGGTATGCTCTGTAATACATACCTAACCCTCTAGCATATCCAACTTATGTTGCAAAAGAGATTGAAACCTCATTGAGTGGATGTTCATCCTATCATTGGACATATGAATATGTAACAGGTCAGAAAAGATAGAGTATGTTAAGGCTCCATACACAATGCTGAGTTCACCCCTTAGCAGCCTGTATGATGCCAAGGTGAAGGACAAGACTTTGAGATAGTCTGCATGGTTTTAATAATTCAGGCTCTTAATATTTTTTTAGTGTGAAAGCATTGTGGTTTTTCCATTTGTGACAAGTGTATGGACAGCTACATACCAAAATGGACATTATACTCAATGACTGGCCTAATGAGAGCAGAGTTTAGGAGAATGGTTACATTATTGGACCTAAACACAATACCATTATATATAAGCTATCCAATGAAAAGTTACTACATTACAATAGTTTATATGTGGTTGTCAAATGGCAGCTCATTGTCTTCATATGTTCTCAGATTCCTGTCTATGGGACCAACTTTTCAGGGGTGTTGACAGTGTGATAGATTATAAGTCATGCTTGTTGAAGGATACTATTATACATTTCTTGGCACTTAGTTTTAGTCCAATGTTTTGACACCAGCTGTTGCTTTGGGAAAGGTCCTCTTACATGATTTTGGTGTTCTCTGGGGAGTTAATGATGGCACCAAGTTTTAAGTCATCTGCAGATCTGATCATCCATAATCCCCCAGATTCAGTAATCCTCTGTGCAGGACTAGCTTAGTCCTGCATGGAAGCGACCATCTAGGAGCAGCATGGCAGCATGCCATGCATATTAATGAAGGTGCTGCATGAGCTCCTAAATGGACACGGAGCTTGGATGAGTGCGGGGGACGTGTCTGAGAGCAGAGCTCTCACAATATACATGCCCCTGCAATCAAGAACTGCAGTTTAGCAATAACAATGAGCGAGACCACTCACAGGGGGTTGCAAAACCCCAGCAACACCTCCCAAGTTTATAAGAGCAATAGTTAAAATATAATATAAACAAGTAAAATTTTTTTTTATCAAACAGATAAAATTTAACTGTAGGTGCACAGGTTTACCCATTGCTTAGCTACATATATTGCAGCTTAAATGGCACAAGAAGATAAATATCAAGATATATGCAAATGAAGCAGTACTGCAATAGTGTAGTGGTCAGAGCATTCGCCTTAAAAACAGTCATTCGCGGTTCGAGTCTCACTCCAGTACATTCCATTTTACATGTCAAATCACTTTATGAACAATATTTTTTGTTGCATAACCTACTAAATAACATATATTTGTGAACTGGAGTACTACATTAAATGCAGATGTGAGGAGTCATTGTAATAATGTTGTAAGATCCACAGATAAACACAAGTGCCCCATACAGTATATGTACACATGAACCAGGGATACAGATCGAAGGTATAATGTGTAATGAATGATAAATCCATACAGTGTCCAAATCCACCACCTTCCCAAGACCCATCTTACATTTCTGTCTAAATTAGTGTGGGGGTAAGCGGGAGTAAGCTCTATTAAGCAGTTGTAAGTGGAAGTAAGCATATTTAAGCAGTAGTAAGCGGGTTTAAGCTCGTTGGCATGGGTTTAAGCAATGTGCACATAGGTTAAGCAATATTGAAGCTAACTCTCTGTAAGCATATTTAACCAGTGGTTAGCATTGCTTACCATCACGCAAACCCGCTTACAATTGCTTCAAAGTGCCTTAATCACTCTGCATGCAACAGCCACTGTTCTACCCAGAAACAAAATAAACAGACCTTGCAGGTCTTGAACCCAGGAACCTGTACACTATAGTTAACCAGTAAGCCATCACAGCAGTACACAAGATTGAGGTATCACCAAACAGATCCTCACTATAGGAATATTAAACTTAACATGTGAAAGGAATCTATATACAGTTTTATGTTGTATAGCCTACTACATAACATAAATATGTGAACTGGAGTACTGCATTAAGTCCAGATGTGAGGTGTCATTGTAATAAAATGTTGAAATCCCCTAATAAACACAAGGACCCCATACAGTGTACGTACACATGAATCATGGATACCAAACACATATCTAACATGTAATGAATAATAAATCAATGCCAAACAGCAAATAGTATGCAAATTAAAAATTAAGCACCATTAAACTTTGCGAAGTCCTGCTTACTAGTTGTAAACAATGTGTAGGCCAGCTAAATCAGTTTGCCCATTGGTATACCCCTTTAAGCAATGCCAACCTTAGGTAAGCAGGTTTGCCTATAGCTTAGCATTTTCAAAACCGTCCAATCACAGCAAAGTGTCGGAAATCAGCCCTATTTAAACCCAGCAGGTGGGAATACATCTCATAACTGGTTGCAGCTTCCTCCTGTAGGCACTATGACTGGTGTTGGAGAGGGAGTGCACTTTCAGGTGCAGCACTGGGGCATCCAGGAGTCCAAAGTCATGGCAGGACTCCTTGTTAAAGATCATGACCAGAGACTGCTACAGGGCCAGTACCAGGGTTCCCAATATAAAGCAGAAGCCCGGGACCATCTTGTCCATGACCTCACCAGTGCCACTGGCATACCTCAAACTGGTGAGCAGGTCAGGCATCACTATGTCGACATGAAGCAGAGAAAGAGAGAGCTCTTGGATCAGTGGATCCAAGAGTCTAGGCGGACAGGGGATGTCCCAGCCGTGTGTAAGTATCAATCCACTACCTGTTTAATAATTGCCAGCTCATGTATATTATAGATAGGTATGGCTAAATATTCCTCTTATGTCTTTGACAGCAGCAGACAAGTGGGCTGTGAACCGGGAAGCCCATGCCTGTAGATTGCAGAGGTTGCATCGCGAGGCAGGTTAATAATACTCTTGCATGTACTGTCATAAGAAATAAATCTAAAAGTAGTAGAAAGTTAATTGCCAGTATAAAACCTGCATTGTTTAATGCATGTACTGAATACACCAGACAATATGTCAGGAAGAGTCTCATATAGGTTGCATGTAAATAAAGGTTAACACCCTGACAATAAAGGTCTAACTGCTGGACTGCCTGTGATTACTCTGGTATCATATGGTAATGTAATGTTGCAATCTCTTAATAGTACTGTTGTATTAAGCACTGTTACCCACACTGTGTTACATAAATAAAATGTGTAGGAATGTCTGTATATGACTATTGTAATCACAAGAGGTCATATTGTACAACTGAGAGAGACTTAGATAGAAAACAGTGAAAAGATAGACAACATAATCCAAATAACACACTCAACTGAGATGTGAACTGTTGTATTTTTAGCACACACAGCCATGGTTCAAATCCTGGGAGTGGTAGTAAGCTGTATTCAGAATCATACCCCACAACTGTACAGATATGTCCAGAATGTCCAGTTAATTGGCCCATATCCACTGCCTGTCACCCTGTCCCCCTGGCAAATAATTGGAATGATCCCAGATGTTTAGGCAGCAAATAATGTCATACAACTGATTGTCAGACAGCTATAAGAACAAACCTGTCACACTAGCAACTCCCCAAAATGTTATGAGAGTAATAAGCAAAGTATGTCCCATCTCCACCCCCATGTTGTGAAGCTGTGACCAGAGTGTGTGCAGTAACAGAGTGAGAAGTATGTGCATAATACTAATGTGGAATCTGGTAATATGTGTGGCAACATTCAAGTAGTGCTAACAAACATCCCCCCACAGGTCTGGCAGATATGAAAACTGTGCCTAGAAAAAAAAAGATTGATATCCTGGACTGGTACTGTTTACTCTGGTATTGTATGGCATTGTTAGTGTTGCAGTTGCTCTGAATCATAAGGTATTACTCATCACTGTTATTCACACTGTGCTACATAATAAAACTGTCTAGGAAACCCTGTATAAGAGTGTTGTAATTACAAGGTCAGATTGTAAAACCACAGGAGACTTATAGACAGAAATCAAAGAAGAGATACACAATAATATCTATATAGCACACTCAACTGTGATGTACACTGTTTTATTTTTAGCAGACACAGCCATGGTTCGAATCCTGGGTGTGATAGTAAGCTGCATGCAGAATCATACCCCACAAGTGTACAGATTTGTCCAGAATGTCCAGTTAAGTGGCCCATATCTGCTGGCTGTTACACTGTCCCCCTGGCATATCAGCATGCTAATCTCTGACATGTAGGCAGCATTTAATGTCATATAACTGACTGTCAGGTCTGTACATATTTGGAAAATGTCTATGAAAAAAAACTGTCGTACAACTCACCAAAGGTTTATGAAGGCAATAGTCAAAATATGTCCTGGTTTCACCTGCATGTTGTCAAGACATGCCCAGAGTGTGTGCAATAAGAGATGAACAGGTATGTCCATAACATCAACCTGGAATCTGTGAATATGTATAGAAACAGGTAGTGTTATCAAACAATACCTCCACAGGTACACCAGGTAAGAGGTATATACTGCAGGTAAAACTCAGTTCATGTATATAGTTGTCTACATCCATACCACTGTCCAAACTAAGGCCATGGGGTAGTGTAATAATACCTGTAAGGTACAGATCACAGCACTGACTAGAAAAGTAATGAGAACTACAGGGATATACAAGTTGTTAATTGACATCTTTCTCCCCATATCTGCAAGAATAAACTAAATACACAACTCAGTTGGTATGTGCTCTATTAAATCTGCTGTTGGGACATATGTCCTATTGTTTGATAAATATTTAAATTTGTTTCTATGCATGTTCCATGTTGAAATACACACACACACACACATATATATATATATATATATATATATATATATATATATGTATATATATATATATATATATATATATATACACATATATATACACACACACACATAATATACACACACACACACACACATATATATATATATATATATATATATATATATATATATATATATATGTGTGTGTGTGTGTGTGTGTGTGTGTATGTCTAAATATATACAACCGGATCTAGGACTGTTGAACAAAAGTTCAATAGTCTGAATCCACAATAACCGAACACACTTTAACGAAAGCGCTTTCACCGAAAAAGCGCTTTCATTAAAGTGCAAAAAAAACCTAAATATTCTTTTATGCAGGGGCCCCCCTGCACCCCAGTGTGGGGGACTGTGCCCCCCACACCCCCTACTTTTATATTCTCACTTTGAGTTCGCACTACAGTGGGGAAAAGGGAATTCTCCCTTAACTGCACCGTAGTGCGACCGGCACAGCCAGCATACTTAACTGAAAGTGCTGCTTCGATGAACAGCACTATCGGTTATGAATGTTCGGTGATTTCTGCTTTGGCAGAAAGTGCCATTGGGGATCTGTACAGATACCATACAAACACACACACACACATATGTATATAAATACATGTCCCCTAGTTTTGCATCACAGTGCTGCATACTATCTGTGAGGGACCATCACACATATCAATACGCATATATATATATATATATATATATATATATATATATATATATATATATATATATATATATATATACAGCAGTAAGTGTGTGCAACATGGAGGGTTATGTCATGTGTGAACCCCATGTTGGGACCACATTGCCCTTGTTTGTGAAGGTGGGATTTGGAATTTGGGGTTGGAAGATAGGGAAGACAGCCTACAGGGGTGGTATATGACACATGTGGTGGGTAAACACCCTGGATGGGGAGTGTCGTCTGTGATGTGGAAGCCCCATAAGCCCCCATATGGAAACAATGGGAACAAGACCCTCACTCATTGCCAGTCACAACATCAGCTTCATAGCCCTGAAGGTACCTGGGCTGGAGGTTGACCAGGAAAAGCATGTGGACCCTGTGAGTGTGTACTGAGTGCCTCAAGGTGCTGTAGCACATCCCCCAAGTCTCTATGGAGCTCGCTATGCACCAGACCCTGGACCTGACCTCAGGTGATAGAATCATGTCTGTGTGTGCTCCTGGGGGGGGACACCATCCCTTGAGGTGGTTCCACCTGAAGGTTGTGCAGGACCAGTAGACAAGGAGGCCCAAGGGTGGAGCCCACATGTGATGTGGCCTGGTAACATGGTCAGATGAGGTTGGAGAGGTGGTTCAGCTGGCAACTGTTCCCTAAACGTGACATTGTGTCACTGTTATAGAACATATGTGGGTAGTAATAGTTCACACATTCCTGGATCATATCCAACAGCACGCATAGATAGCCCCCATAACACAAAACAACAGATGTGCAGCAATGACACAGCAAACAGACCACATGCATATATGGAATCATAGTGGCCCTTACAGTGGCATGCAGGTGACATTGTCTGTAACAGGCCAGCAATGATAGTGTTCCCACAGCAAACATGGCTACAAACACATAGCACAAAGTGTGGTACAATACAATATATTTCCCAATGGTAGGTATTCTGTAGCCATACCTATTGAGTTGTGTGATCAGATTATTGTTGCAGATATGGTGGGGGGAGACAGAGATGTGTATTAGAACTATGATAACCTTGCTGTATGGGTTGCTCAGACCTGTTTCCATCTTCATGTCTTTCAGGCAAGATGTCACGTGAGAGACTTCCAGTTTATACAGCGGGCGACAATGAGGTAATCATCACGCACCTGGTACAGCACTACCAGGTGTTGATTTAGAAGAATAGCCCATGAGTAGCAGGAGTGGAACGCCCTGTGGAACGATCTTGTCCACAGGGTAAATGATGCCGGCCTACATAACTGCAGTTATGAGCAGGTCCAACATCATTGCACTGACCTACTTTGCAATGCCTATCGGCATGCTGCTGCAGTCAGGGGGGATCACTTCGCAACAGGGGGGTCATGCCATCCATCCTCCCCGACACATGTTGAGGAGCTCCTTGCCAGCCTTAGGGCACCTGCCTGCCTGCACACACAACTGGCGGAGAGTATAGTGGAGGTGGGTGCTACCCACACACCAGCAAAGGAGCGTACAGGTAAGGCCACAGAGCACATCAGTAGACCACTGTTGCATATCCATCTGCATATGTACAGTTAGATCATGCATATGTGTATATGTATGTATATAGTCTGTTGGGTTCTATATTATATCATCAAATGCTTAAAAAAGCGAATGTTGAATAATCAACCCCATGGTAGTGAAAGCTTACAATCTCGAAAGCTCAGAACAGTGATTTTTTTCCAAGGGAAAAAATCTCTGTTCCAAAAAAAAAAAAAAAAAAATGAAATAATACATAAAGTGGGGGCTTTGCCCCCCACACCCCCCTACTTAAATATACCAACTCCGAGATTGCACTACAGTACCGAAAATGGCAAATTAATGGAAGTGGCCACGCAAATTCTTTCCTGGGGAAAGAATTCATTTAAAAGCCACTTCGTCATTCTGCCTTTTCATTGTTTTAAGTTCAACCAAGACGCATTCGAGAGAATGCATCTTTGGTCATCTAATAGGAACCCGTCTGTTGCTGCATAGTAGTAATAAACAGATGTGCATAAGCTGTAGTATTGTGGCTTGTACTGTTGATGTACTGTAGTGCTGCAGCCACCCTGTACCAATGCCACAGTTGTGGCAACTGACATCACATTTCTCACACACTTATGTAGGTCTCTCTGGTATACCTCCAAGGCAGCAGCCTGTAGCTGGTGAGTATGTTTTTTGTTCAGGTTTGTCTATGCACCAGTCATGTTGTGGCTATGGTATATTCCATGCACACATTTAACACACCTACCCGTAATGCATGCCGTACATGTTCACGTATCATTGCTGTTAACTGCACTGCATCACAGTGGTCACCATGATGGTGAATCTGAAGGGTATGTCAGACTCCTGCAATATAACTAACATCCTGTCATTGCAAAATGTGTGCACAGAGATGAACATAATGGTGGGACAAATGGCCTACAGTAAGGACATGTGTGAAACATCACCCTTATACAGTTCTACAACAGTGTATATACCAGTATTACAATGGCAACTGTTACAGATCTACACTACAGCATATCATAATCCACAATTCTTACAACCTGCAATGTGGTCCGAACATGAGCAATGAGTGTGTAATATGGAATTGTAGGTTAGGGCAGCAAATATGGGGAATACATACCTTCACAAACACTGGAAGCATATGTGGGCACACACCCCAGATAAAATATAGTGGAAGCAGCTGTTGAGGTACTGACTGCATGCATTTGTCATGGAAATGCACCTTCCAGAAAGTACACATCTCCAATGTCACACCAAGTATTGGTCTGCTGTCCAAGACGTTTGGCCATCATATGTGCACACTTACCTGAAACAGAGGCAGCCATGGCTTGCACACATCTTACGTGACATGGCATGGGCCCCATACCCAACAGGTAGCACCCATGAGCTGGACCAGTGCATATACCATGGCAAACAGTGCAGACAGTCATGTATGTGGCAAGGATGTATGGGACAGGAATGGGACATGAATGATGTAGGAAACAAACAGATGGCCATCCAAGATAGATGATGTCACATGTAGCAAATTGGTCATGCAGGCTACCTAGTACATGTCACAACCACTAAGGGGGTTGCAGGAATGTCTAGCAAGTACTGTCTGTGCAGTACTCTTGTCAGAAATTGCCTGGACTCTGCAAATGTGTGGCCCATGGGTTAGGGCAAGCAGATGTGACAGTTGTACCACAGGAAACATCAGCTAGGCCTCTCTACAGGTAGCATATGCATAACAGAAGAGGTCCCCAAAAGGCATGCATTGCAATGTGTACTGGTGTACCAAGACCACATTGGAAACCTACAGACAGTATCAAGTAAGATACATGTGCTGCACAACCAACGCCTCACCCCAGCTCAGGCCCACCATCCCAATCTGTACTGTGCCGGTGCCAGTGTACATCTGTATGTTTGCCATTCATTAGCTGGGACTAGGCTGTTACATGTGGTGTTCAGTGTTTGGGACACTGCAAACTGACACACATGTGTAGGCTATAGTTGTCAAGCATCTGCAAAAAGGCTGAAGGTGGGGAGTGGGTGTCATCGTGACAAAACAGTGCACTACAGCAGGGATCCAAAGGATGCTATGAATAGCTGTATCTGCACACAGTCAGGGTCAGGAAGTGTGGCAGACATAACCCTGACTCCACAGCAATAGTGATGGCAGTGTGTGAACTCCAAGGGATGTGCACGAGTTGACCTTGCAATCATGCAGAGTTGGGGGACATGTGTAGGGCAGACTGACCATATACTGGCAAATGCAGATGGTCCATGCTAGTATACCCCTGCCAGGAATAGTGACTGCTGTAGTAAACATAACAGTAAGTGCAACAAACCATCATGATAAGGGAGTGCACACATATCCACCCACGAAGTGTATGCATCTCAGTCAGCATCAGCTCAACTAACATATTTGTTTGACACTGCATTTGATTGTACAGGACATATGTCACATATCAGGCTCATGTAATGTTGACATATGCAGTAATGTGGTCGCATGGGATATCAAAGAAGAGGGCATCATATCAATAAGGGTGTGTACACTCCCCATAGCCATGGTAAGGTTTGACGGTTGTCAGTGTAATAGTATAGTATTGGTCATACATGCACCGCTGATAATGACATCTGCAAATCAGACATCAGGCATTCACAAATGACATCTCTCCACATCCCAGGTATGTGTCGGACAAACACACAGGGGTTGTGAGCAGCAGAGCAGACATAACTGACACAGTAATACACATTCAGCAATAGTGTGTACACCTGTGAGGTATGGTGCACAGTAAATGGCAGGGTGCTGAACAGGTGCACAGCAATACTGTGTACATGGGTGCAGTGTTTTCCAGGGGAAGGAGCATCACCTACTAACACAGCCCATTCATCACACACATGTATACTGTTGCTAGCATGGATTGACTATAGCTGCACTGCATGCTGAGTACCATATGTTATGCATGTTGACAGATGGGTAATGGGAGGTCTGTGTGTAATATCTTCGTGCAGCCTCACCTGTAAGTGTGTGTGTGTGTGTGTGTGTGTGTGTGTGTGTGTGTGTGTGTGTGTGTGTGTGTGTGTGTGTTTGTGCGTGGGGGGGTTATTTTGTCTGTAAGTGCAATCTGGTGGAGTGGAGGGGGGGTTGATGCATGTAGGATGTATGTATGTATGTGTGTATGTGTTTGTGTGTGTGTGTCCATGTAGGCACATGTGTGACTGTGGGGTTGTTCATACGTCTTGACTTCCCGTTGGAATCGTGCAGTTCATGGACATGGGCTGACACGAGACACCAGGAATACTTGTCTGATATGTAATCTCAGGACAGCTGATAGTATAATAAGGTCTGTAGCATGGAACATGCATTAGGAGGGAAACTAGACACCAGGTATACTGTTAAAATTGCAATCAATAGAAAGGTGAAAGAATACCCACGTATGCAGCACTACAGACGCATTGGGGAATTACTAGACAGTACCAGTGAGCGTATGCAGATATTACTGTTGTCCACATAATAAGTTGATTGAGCAACAGATCTTGCATCTACTGAGCAATAGTTACATATGACACTCCAGTGCATGACATTATTGAGTGACTGTAGTAGCCCCTAACATATGGGCGCCATGCTCACGATGTCTGGACATACCCAGGGTGAACACTGGATGACAGCATTGAGTCCTTGTAAAACCAACTCCAGTCAAGTCAAAGAGGTAATGGAGTAACAGGTCATGTTTTGTGATCACTTGTCTAGGCAATTAGAAGAATGATACATTAATGATTGGTATTAATGAGTGTAAGTTTCCAAGTGTGATGCAGAATGGGGAACTTAAGTGAATAAACTTGGGACAGTCTGTAAACTCAGGGACAGGTAGGTATTATGGTGGAATGTCAGGGTGTGTGTGTCTGTGTGTGTGTGTGTGTGTGTGTGTGTGTGTGTGTGTGTGTGTGTGTGTGTGTGTGTGTGCGTGTGTGTGTGTGTGTTTGTGTGTGTGTGTGTGTGTGTGTGTGTGTATGTGTGTATGTGTGTGTGTGTGTGTGTGTGTGTGTGTGTGTGTGTGTGTGTGTGTGTGTGTGTGTGTGTGTGTGTGTGTCTATATGTGTGTACTGTTAAGCAATAATGTACAGGTCTTAAAGTGCATTTCTTGTTTTCCCCTCACTGGTGGCGAGGTGGGTCAAGGTCCCTCCTTCATGCAATCTGATGTTGGTGTCAATACAGACACTGAAAAAGATGATAGGTGTGTTGCAGCAAAGGCGGGGTTGTCAGAGGCTGAATCTCCAGCGGTACATGGGACATGTCCTGGGGGTACCATGGTGTAGTGACAGTATACCCAGCACCCACACCCCACTGTGGATATTGTACACACTGGAACTCATGATGACACTCTGATATACCCACCATCACACATTGACCAGGACTGCAATACAACCCCTTGTCCATCCCAAGAGTGCTACTACAGGTATATGCATCTAATGAACATGCCACAGGCATAGTAGGGTGATGCATTTTCATGCCTCTCCTATGAACAGCAACATCACTATCCCTAATACTGTGTGGCAATGCGTATTGTAATAGGTGTATGTGGCCTTGGAATGCTGTACCCTACATATATACACACATGCACACATACACACACTTGCCAGAACTCAGTGGGTATCCCATGCCTGTCAACCCATTTGGACAACAGTGTTGTGCTGGTACTGCAAGGCCCAGGTAGCCCTTAGGGAGAGGAGCGTAATAAGGTACATGCAATGTCCGGTACAGCAGCAGCCACATCTAACTTTGGCAATGGGTGTTGCGGTGGGTGTGAAGGGCCTCAGGGTATTCCCAACTACAGGTATACTAACACACAGACACTGATATCCTCAGTAATGCACATGTACACATTTGTCAGTACTGGGGTGCATCGGTGCATGTGTTAATGTGTGTGTACCTGGCTATTGTCCATGGGGAGATGGGAAGTGTAGGGGGATGTGTGTAAAGGTGATATCATGCCACCTGCCATGTGCCAGCAGGCAATCTATCTACAGACACCACTGGGGTGACTCTCAGGGTGAGAGTGACATACATCAGCCAATCCTCTGGGTGCCTCCTGCAAATGGCTGGTGAGGTGCTCCAGTTGACATGTATGCAACATGTATTACATAACATGCATTACATAACATGGTTAGTGTCTGTCTTGGAGACCTGTACCCAAGCATGTTCTGTAGACTGTGGTAGTGTAGTGGAGGTATCCATGGCATGTGGTACGTACAGGGTGTTGTGTTGTATGTGTGCCAGTTATAACACAGCTGGGCAGACATGTCATTGTTAGTCCAGCATAGGTTGCTTGTACGTATCCAAGCTGGATACATGACATCTGCACATCTGGACAGGGACTGACAGACATCAGCTCGCCAACTAGCTATGCAGTAGGATGAATGTGTTGACAGATAGACGTCTGATACCGATAGGTATGCCATTACTACATGATGGCAGCCCTCACTGACATGTGCTATACAGACAGTAGTCTACAGTTATTTTCCAGATGTCAGATAATTATCCAGTAGGAAATATATAATGTGATACAGCTCACACACCAGGAACATGACAGTGAGGACTCAGAGTCCATCTATGTATGCAGGGTGTTTGTTGTCAGTAATACAATTAGCAATCTACTCTTGCTTGGGAAAGCACTGTCAATAGTAGTAACGTCATGATACACTACATGCCAGTGTGACTGCACATAACCTGGGATACTACCCTTGTATGTAACACATTCACATGGATAAGAGTGTTGTACAGGTCATATATACTCGTGTCCCAGACAGGAGTCTCACTCCCCATGCTACTGTAATGACAGCACATAGATACATGTTATGTACATGGCATTACATACACTTATTACAGATATCATTACCCTGCTATGTTATCAGACTAGGATGTGAGCACTGGTTACCAGGGCTGAGCCATGCTTAGCAGGTGTCAGCATTGCTGCAATATAACAGCTAACTACATTTGCGCACTGGTAAGTGAAGCCGATACAGTGTATGCGCCTGTACATTTAACTGTACATTAGAACTGCTTAGCTTCACACAAACCCCTGCAAACACACTTAAAGCTGCTCAAAATTGCCTTAACCACTCTGTATCCAGCAGCCCTTTTTCTGCCCAGCAACAAAATAAATGGCCCTTGCAGGTCTTGAACCCAGGACTCTATACACTATAGTCACAGCAGTTAACCACTACACCAAGAAAGCTATGAAAACAGCAGTTATTTTTCCAAAACATCTGTCAATAGACATATTGAATAGTATTGAACAATTGCTGTGACTTCTACAATTGTATAGTACTTGATAGTGATATTACTGTTGCATCAGATATGTTGTTATATCTAAATATACACATATCAGATACATACAGTGTGATACATCTGTGGAGGTATACACAACAGCAATGTTTACACATGACAAGGATATGGATATATACATATACATAGGTAGATATATGTCTACATGTACACACACATATATATTCGTATATATGTATTTATACACATCTGTATAGTGCATCATATATATAGCCATATACATATCTCTCTGTGCAAATACATACATATATATATATTTATATACATATATATATATATATATATATATATATATACGTCATGTAGATATATATATAACTATATGTGTATATATATCTATATATCTGTATATGTGCAGACATACATAGATGTGTATATGTATATATATGTGTTTGTATATGTATATATATATATATATATATATATATATATATATATATATATATATATATATATATATATATATATATAGATATATATATATATATATATATATATATATATATATATATATATATATATATATATATATATATATATATATATATATATATCCATATATGTATGTTATGTATATGTGTATATATCTGTATAGATATATGGATATATACATATATATCTATATATATATATATATATATATACATATGTACATATATATATATATATATATATATATATATATATATATATATATACATATATGTTTATCATATGTCCAGAACATGGAGTGGAGTCATACCTCAGCACCAATTGTCTCAACCTCTTAGTGCAAGGGGATGTCATGTGTGTATAGCAGGTATATATGTAGACTGTTGCTATTGTAACAGGGGTTGTATTAACAGACATGTTGTGTGTGTGAGGTCACATCTGCTATTGACATGTATGCCATCAGTTACTGACAGACATCCTAAGGATATCATAGTACAGTACCACTGATAGCACATTAATGATCCTGTGGACTACAGCAGATATATGACCAATATATGTGAACTGCCTGGCACACTCTGGTCAGTCCAGAGGTATACACAGATCCCCTTAGTGCGAGACATGTGGATCAAGCCTGACAATGTGGATGTTAACAGCCATGTACATGGGTATATCATGTAAATACTGGACTACATATGCCCACACAATTTATGCATTCACACACTCCTCTCTGTTCTGACACATAACAGGTGGTACAGAGGTCACATGGCCACATACTACCCGGTAGTTAGTGGCATACATCTGTACAGCATCCCACAGCTTTGTCAGAAATACACAACAGTTATGGTCGCCCGGCATCAGTACATCTTGCAAATATCTGGACATAACATCACACTGGATAATTACACTAAACTGCTAGGCATGTAACAAAGCACTGTGCAAACTAGAGGCAGACTGCCACAACACTGGCCTACATTTAGTATGGGGGAATACACATGTACCTGAAAATATAGCAGGCTCTACAGGCATGTCACAGCACAGAGTAACAGACACCTGTGTGAAAGTGCATACCCACAACCAATGTGAACCCAGCCACAGCCACATATGGTATGCAAGCTTAATATTACTCTATATGGACTGTCTGATCAACACCATCCTTATATGTGCCACTCACATACTAACCCTACATATACTGGGTCACGACACAGTGTGGTCCAATGCCTGTCTGTGGTATGGGACACATGTGCGTTTGGCCCTACAAACATGTGAGCCAATAGGGTACCATACACTGGAGCAGCATTTAACATCAGATAGAACAGGACCAAGAACAATGACATCTACCACAGTCTGTACACAGGCCAAGGTACATATTAGCAATACACATACTGTCGACAATCATCATAAGTACACAGACCCACTACTGTACACACAACTACAGAATGCCCAGGTTATGTCCTCAGAAATAACCCCTACTATACATAACATGTCTAGCAGTCTGATATCTGACTGGCTTGTTATCAGGTATGATGTCAATACATAATGGTGTACAGAACATATGCACCTCTTATTGCATGACTTATGTAGAAAGGTTGACAGACTTGTGGCTGGAGCCACAAACACTGGGCCAATATTGGCATGTTGCTGTGATACCCTCATACATTTACTGTTGTAACAGGGTTTGTTGTGACATATGTCTTATGAGGGATATGAAGTCAATAACTCTCATGGCTGTCACCATGTACTGACTGCAATCCTCAGACTATGCTTCTGCAGTTCTAAGATAGGTGATCTGTGACTAACACAAGACACATAAGACTCCAAATACTGGCCAGTCTGCAGATAACCCTAAAGGTGGGAGTTTCCTCAAACACATAACACTGTCATGACAGGTATTAAATCATGTAGACCAGTCATATCCACACAGACCCTGTTAAACCAACATTACTTCAAATGCAGAAGAGCAACACTGACATTCTGTAGTCATGTCTGGAATATCTCACTCCTGTTTGTTGGCCTGTCTCCACAGTGTATGTTGTTAGAGGTATATCCCATTACCATCCATGATGCTGTTTGCCAAACACCAAGATGAAGTCCTTCTCACAGTGAATGAAAAGGGCCAACACCCACATGATGTTCCTAGTTATAGGAGTGTGTTTCCATGCAATTGGCTATGGGAATGTTACCACAGGTGTCCCACATGCAATCAGCTAGTGGGAGACTGCAATTCATGCAGAGGCTATCAGCTGATCATGAGCATCCCTTACAAAACATAAGCTGCTGCCTAAGCAAAGCAGGTGTAGTTCTCCACATCCACCAGAGAGGGAGTGAGAGAGACAGAGACAAAGTAAGACAGGGAGGGGGTGGGAGAGTAAAACCTAAGCATGTCTGTGTCATACACTTACCAGTATGGGGTTTCAATCCCCTGCCTGACTATGTATTGCTATCACATGTCTACGCAGTTATTGTATGCACCACAGAGCTTACATGTTGGGGAGCTATCCAAAGGTATAATCGATGGTGAATGACATCTGCAACAGTGATAAAGGAGGGAAAGGGTAGGTATAGTACACGTGCCTGTCCACATGAACAGGTGTCAAGGTCGACACAGCCACACTCTCTCAGGGACTCACACACATTATCACAGTTGGCAGGGTCAGGATTAGACTTCCTAACTAGCTAGTTTGCCACAATACAGTAAAACGCAGGTATCACATGCACCACAGGGGTTATCAGGATGATATATGGGTAAAGGGTATGCCAAGGTGTCTGACATCAGAAGGCATGTTTAAGTAGGCCAATGGGAGGGGTAGTGAGTGTGAATGGCATCCAAATCATTATACTCCACACACACACAAGCAAAGGTTGCCAGTACTGATATACATGGGTGCATTGCTTCACAGGTGTGCAGTGGTTGACTGTGCCATAAGGCTGTACAAGGCTAGGTAAAGAGTATACCTTGACATCAGGCCACATGACAATGAACTGTTGTGTGGCTCAGGGGTGTAGTGTCTTGACTGGTCCACAAAGGTGGGTATTGTATTCACCATCCAGTCATCTGGGTTACTATTGTAGGTGGCCAGTGCTGTGCAATGCTTGCCATGTATGTGTTCTATAGTCCATGAAATGGATGGTGTTTGGGATGTGCACACATCCCACATACATGTTCTGTGACATGTGTAAGTGTACTTGGGGTGTCTGGGGCATGTTGTATACACAGATTGTTATTATCAAATGTGCCATTCCTGGCCTCATGTGGTGAGAACTGGCAATGGACAACAGGTTGACCCTGCACCTACATTGACAGCATGATACAGGTATTTCCTGGTGTCAGTAGCATCTGTCCATACAAGGCATGTATATAAGGCATAGTATGTCCTTTGTGGGTTACATTTGCTGGCTCTACAGTTGTTGCAGGCATCCAGTGGGGAACATAGTGAAGAAGCACTGTATGCAATTATGTGCCTATTGTAGGGATGGGACAGGGTGCCATGCTCTCTGTAGTCCACTGCAATCACACCATGGTTACTATCTGTGGGCAATATGCAGGGAACCACCAACATAGTGGTTGATGCCTAGCCGAGTGTGTTTGTGAATGAGACATGTGTGGAGAGTGTTCTTTGAGTAATACAAGAGTTGCCTATATTGTTCGCCAGGCCATGATGTTACATGCAGGGGTATGGATTGTCTAACCCAACCTCTCAGATGTTTGACATCTGTTATCCTTGTAAGGTGGACATTGTGAAATATAATCGGTCCACCATATAAAAAAAAATTCAAAATTCACTCTACAATGAGTCCAGTTGTTACACACTCACAGCTACCTCCACACAATATACAAATGGCAAACACACACACACACACACACACACACACACACACACACACACACACACACACAGACAGACACACACAGACAGACAGACACACACACACACACACACACACACACACACACACACACACACACACACACACACACACACACACACACACCAAGTCTCACAGTTGCCATGATGTCTGGGATTAGAAGTCCTACCTAACTAGTACATCTCACCACAGCATTACACAGTTATAGCATGTGCCATGGAGATTACTGGCCTATTATTTCCCCAAAGGTGTATTTCAAAGTGAATGACATCAGCAGTC
This sequence comes from Protopterus annectens, assembly GCF_019279795.1. Classification (NCBI taxonomy): domain Eukaryota; kingdom Metazoa; phylum Chordata; order Ceratodontiformes; family Protopteridae; genus Protopterus; species Protopterus annectens. Next base: position 340,690,692 of record NC_056726.1, on the reverse strand, counting down.
TTGCCAAAGTAGGGCAATGGAAGTTGTAGTGACTGTGAATGGCCTTAAAAGCATTGATCCCTACACAAACACACACACACACACACACACACACACACACACACACACACACACACACACACACACACACACACACACACCTTTATACTTGCCATGTCCTGGGATAGAACTCCTATCTAACTAGTATATCATACTACACAGCTATAGAACACACCACAGAGATCATTGTGCTACTCTTCCCCCAAAGGTGTATTTCAAAGTGAATGACATCAGCAGGCTTGCCAAAGTAGGGCAATGGAGGTTGTAGTGACTGTGAATGGCTTCAGAAGCATTGCTCCCCCTACACAGACAAACAAACAACACAAACCTTTACACTTGCCATGTCTGGGAATAGAACTCCTACCTAACTAGTATATCACACTACAGCATTCCACAGTTATATGATCTGCCACAGAGATTGCCTGCCTTACTTTTTCCCCAAAGGTGTATTTGGAAGTGAATGACATCAGCAACCTTGCCAAGGTTGGGCAATGGAAAATGTAGTTTATAGGTTCATAGGCTCATAGGTTGATACTAGGCTATCGGCCCTAGGGCCTATACATGCCTAGACATGACAATTCCCTGGATATGTCTTCCCACAATACTTACTTCCCTGGACCCCTGTCTAGCAGGGCAGCTGACATGATTCTCAGGGTCAATTTCCTATCTCCCATCCAATCATCCAGATGAAGAGGGCCAAAGGTGCACTCTGCTTGGCATGTATGGGCAGTCTAGTCCAGAGTCTGGGGAGTTTCTGGGTCAGGGACACATCCCTCCAGCATGTATTGTTCATTTTGATGACACAATTTGGATCCCTGGAGCATCTGGCTGTGAGGGTTTGCAATTCTTTAAGTGTAGCTTGTCCAACAGCTGTGGGTTTGATATGGCATGGTATGTTAAGCAGAGATCACCTCTGAGAACACAATATGTGACAGAGTATAGCTGGATGATTTTCAGATGGTCAACATAGGGCATCTGGTTTAGGCCTGTGATTCATTTCATGAGGTATGTCTGCAGCCTACCTAGTTGTTGCAGATGTCTTGTGAGGTACATATGTAATGGGCCATTGTAGTCTGTACTGGGTCTACTGAGAGATGACTACAGTGGGACAATGGCCTCTTTTTCCTGGATGTAAAGCCCTTAGGGGGAGGTGTGCCACATAGGTGGGTTTCCTGACTGTTGTGGCGATGTGGCTATCAAAGGTGAGACCACTGTCCACTTGTGTCCTTAAGTCTATCACACTTTAGGTGTTTAGTGTACTGCCACCTATGTGGTACTTCACAGGTACATGTCTCTTCCCAAAGGGGATAACTATATATTTCTTGGCATTGATCTTGAGGCCATGGCTCAGGCACCAAGCATGTCTTTCTGTAAGGCCCTTCTGTAGAATATCCGCATCATGTGGGGATTCAATATTGGCTTCTAGTGTGCATTCATCTGTGACCTTTGTTTGTCATAACCCTTGGGTACTCCAACTGTCACTTGTCTGGGGCTGGGGTTGGTGTCACCTACATTTACAGTGTGGGTTCTGTCAGTACAGAAGTTGGCAGCCCATTGGGTGACATAAAGATTAATGGACAGCTTGGTACATTTATCTATGACTCCAGACTGAGGGAGGGTGTCGAAGGCCTTGGCGAGGTACGGATAGGCTGTGTGAACCATCTTACCCTCGTCTACAGCTCTGGAGATGGATTCACAATTGTCATTCAGCTTGAGGTGACATGATCGGCTGTTCACAAACCCAACCTGGTTAGGGTCCAGTGTTTGCAAGTTGCCAATGTCTTTGTTTTAATTTCCATGATAATGCATTCCATGGCCTTGCAGATCAGGCACATCATACTGCTGGGGCTGTAGTTTCCAGGATTCAAGGTGGATCCCCCCTTGTGGACTGGGATAACTGTAGCTGTGTGCCACACAGTGGGCATGAAACCTGAGTTGTGGCTATGATTAGACATGGCATGTAGGTGAGGTGCCAATTCAGTTTGTAGCACATGTAGTACACAGCCCGGGATGTTAACTGGTCCCATGGCTGCTGTTGTCATAGCTCTGGAGAGTGTGTTTTTACCTATGTGTCTATTACCAGAATCTGGCAATCTTTCTGTGTTGAGATGGGCCCTTTAGGATTGGGAGGGGGGGTGCAGTTGGCACTGAATCAATCTGCCAGAATATTGACAATATCTCTGGGAGCAGTATATTTAATACCATCTTGTTGTAGCTCAGAGCAGTTCTGAGCATTGGCATTTAGATTCCTCACATAGCTATGGAATGGCTTGCAGTTGTATTTGACATATTTGACTATATTATGTTCGTAACTAGCTTTGGTGGATGTTATGAGGGATCTCTGCATCTTACTGTAGTTGGTAAGGGAGTATTTTGCATCATGGAAATTTCCCCATTGCTGCAACAGTTTCCTCCTTTTGTTGTAGAGTATGTTTATGGCAAGGGGCCACCACATTGGCTTCTTTTTCTTGGTGGGGATCGTCTTGGTTCTATATTGGATGGCACAATTCATGCATGAGTGGATGTGCTCATACAGTGCCTTCATGTATGATTCAGGAGTTGTCCTTTCAGTTCCCATCTGCATGGGTGACATGACGTTAGTCATGTCTGACGTGTAACATGATGTTGCCTTTAGAGATGTGTGTTAAGGAGGTTTCCTTACTGGGGTGTGGGGGAGGGATGTTGATGTTATGGGTGATTAGCTCATGGGCAGACCTGACCACCAATGGGATGACCATAGGTATGGAGCATTGATTTCCCATGTTTGTAATGACCAGGTCTTGGATATTTGAGTCCCCAGTGGAACTATGGGTTACTTGATCCAGGGCATTAGGAATTATGACTTCCAAGAACGGTTGGGGACATGTGTTGGTACACAAGTAGTTTTCCCAGTTAAAGGTAGGGTAGTGTAAATCACTCAGTATTAGGGTGTTTTCTTGTATCATAATATTTTGCAGTATGTTTCAAAAGCTGCAGTGGGTATCATGAGGCATGATGGAGGATGTGTAGCAAGCTATACAATTTGAAATGCAGCCTAACCTACTGTTGCACCGGGGGTATTTCAGACACATTCTATTGGGCAAGTAGCCTAGTGGTTTGAATATCCTTGGTGAATATGGACACTCCTCCACCTTTATTGTTTTGGTCCTGGTTTGGTGGCCAACAGGTGTGGTGAGAGCTGTACCTGGTATTGCAGAGGTGCTCTCTGGAGCCTTGGATCAGGTCTCTGTTACTGCACATTTATCGATGTTCTCCATTTTTAGGTGTGCGTAGTGACTGTGAATGGCCAAAAAAAATTAATTCCTACACACACACACACACACACACACACACACACACACACACACACACACACACACACACACACACACACACACACACACACACACACACACACACACAGAGTTTTACAGTTGCCATGTCTGGGAATAGAACTCCTATCTAACTAGTATATTACATTACAGTAGTACGCAGATATAGCGCACACCACAGAGCTTACAAGACTACTTATTCCCCAAAGGTGTATTTCAAAGTGAATGACATCAGCAGCCCTGCCAAAGTAGGGCATTTGAAATTGTAGTGAGTGTGAATGGCCTAAAAAGCATTGATCCCTACACAGACAAACACCTTTACACTTGCTATGTCAGAGAATAGAACTCCTACCTAACTAGTATATCACACTACAGCATTACACAGTTACAGGATGCACCACGGAGATTACTGGGCTACTCTTTCCCCAAAGGTGTATTTCAAAGTGAATGACATCAGAAGGCTTGCCAAAGTAAATCAATGGATGTTGTAGTGACTGTCAATGGCCTTGAAAGCATTGATTCCTACACAGGCAAACAAACACACACACACAAGCTTTTACATTTACCATGTCTAGGAATATAATTCCTACCTAACTAGTATATCACACTACAGCATTACACAGTTATAGGATGCACCACAGGGATTACTGGGCTACTCCTTCCCCAAAGGTGTTTTTCAAAGTGAATGAGATCAGCAGGCTTGCCAAGGTAGGGCAATGGAAGTTGTAGTGACTGTGAATGGCCTCAAAAGCATTGATCTCTACACAAACAAACAAACACACAAGCCTTTACACTTGCCATGTCTGGGATTAGAACTCCTATCTAACTAATATATCACACTACAGCGTTACACAGTTATAGCACATGCCATGGAGATTACTGAGTTGCTCTTTCCCCAAAGGTGTATTTCAAAGTGAATGACATCAGCAGGCTTGCCAAAGTAGGGCAATGAAAGTTGTAGTGACTGTGAATGGCCTCAAAAGCATTGATACCTACACAAACAAACACACACACCTTTACACTTGCCATGGCTGGGATTAGAACTCCTACCTTACTAGTATATCACACTACAGCATGACACAGTTATAGCATGCCCCACAGAGATTACTGGGCTACTTCTTCCCCAAATGTGTATTTCAAAGAGAATGACATCAGCAGCCCTGCCAAAGTAGGGCATTTTAAATTGTAGTGAGTGTGACTGGCCTAAAAAGCATTGACCCCTACACAGACAAACACACAATTACTACTTCGGGGATTAGAACTCCTACATCACACTACAACATTGCACAGTTATAGGATGCGCCACAGAGATTACCGATCTACTACTTCCTCAAAGGTGTATTTCAAGGTGAAGACATCAGCAGGCTTGCCATAGTAGGGCAATGGGGAGTGTAGTGTGTGTGTGTGCATGAGCCATAACCCATTCATCTAGAGGCAGACACATAACACTCAGGCACAAACAGGTTTATTCTCCACAGGTACATGTATACAGGTTTATTCTCCACAGGTACATGTATACAACTGCTAGATGACTACTGACTTGTACAGTCATGTTACTCAGTTAGCACAAGCACCACAGACACTATAGTGCTGAGGGGTACCAGAGGCAAATATCTATGGTGACTGACATTTGCACATCATGTGGTTTTAACCATTTGGATGTGTGCTGGGTGAGACAGGCCTCATGATGGTAGGCTCTTTGTCACTGTTACTCTCTTCCACACATCTATGTATGTGTATTTTTGGCCTATTATAGTGTATTGTCCTTGGATATATGTGTGTATTCCTATCCAATGTGTGTGCAAAGCATGACTGGTTTGTACTGAGGAGTGTGTGCACTAACATTTGTGACTGTCAGATATGTATGGTCCACTGTTGTTGCCAGACATGGGCTTCATTTCTGTAAGTGTGTGAGCATGCCCAGTATGACCTTTCAGTATTTTGTTGTCTGACATGGCCTTCATTTCTCTAAGTATGGGAGCATGCCCAGTATGACCTTCTGTATTGAATGTGTGAAGCCATTCCAGGTAGATTGTACTCCAGTGCAGGCTTTTGTGTTCTACACCTACAGCTAACAACCTGTTTCTGCAGGATATCTGTAGATCAGTTGACAATATGGGGTCAAAATGGACAATGGATAGTGGGTTACTGTAGGTAATTGTGTCTGTGCTGCTTCTACTACATGGTCTTGGTGTTAGCAGAGATATTCAGACATATGTACTGTTTTACACTGTGATGTTTTATGTCATCTAGTACTGTCAGGTATATATATTTGCTTGCAGTGATGTCCTGGGGAACACAGGGTGAATGCAGCTGTGTCCAGTATTGTGGTCAGCAGCCTACATATTCTTGCACAGTCATGCCATTCTGGAGGGGAAGCTGCAGACACTTGCTGCTGGGTCTGTGTAAATGGTTCAGCACCTTGGTATAGTGGTGGCTGAGGATCCCATGCTTGTACATCCATCGACGTGACAGTATGGCTGTATCCTGCTGTGGCCATACCTCACAGCTGTACAGATTCAAACAGGTTACCCAGAGGCAGGGGTCATAATTCTGGACATTACCCCTTCACATTGTGGTTTATGAGCAGGTTTGTAGCCACCCACTCTTGTGTTTGCAGTCAGGGATAGTATGTGCACACGGCTGAGTTTCGGACTTCACACACTCCATGCCACCCATGCTCCTATCCCCCCTCTATTATTCTATCCTCTTTCAAACATTATGCAAACATTATCTGATATATTCCCTATAGTTATCACCTCATCCCAGCAGTAATTTGGTGTTGGTCCACAGTTCATGCAGTAGGACATGGTGGACATGTTACTGAGATTTGTCCACATGGCCTTGCATTTGGGTTCTATGGACTGCGTTATGTTGTTATTTGGGAGTCTATGACATAACATTCATTGGCATTACAGGTGAGACACTGACCTGTGGCAGAGGACTGTAGGCCATTTTGTAGTGATGCAGGCCAGCTGTAGCAGGCTGTTGCATTCTGTCACTCCTACAGTCCCAGACTGCAATATACTATATTCCCCTGGGGTGACAGGGTAGGTGCGCAAGGTGTTCATGCCAATACTTTCTGTCAGTATTGATCCAGTGTTGTGGATGCTGTCAGGGTGCTGCTTACAGCTAGGGACACACCTACATGGGACACCTGTTCTGCATGCTGCATTCTTTAGCTTTTGCCATACAGAGGTGGGAGTCATATTGTACTCATTCCCAACAGCAGGGATAAGACTGGAGAGGTACCTGTGGGTGATGGTGGTGTGAGCTGGGTGCATGTGTGCTATGGACACTACTTGCATTTCACTCACAGATATGCATGGGGCATTCCACTTACGCTGGCTTGTGCAGGGACTTCAGCTGTTTCTCAGTACTGCATACCTATGACCTTTGTGGTCTGCCAGTGTTTGGCCAGACAACATCGGTATTCCCTACTACAAGCCCAAATATCGTGCTGCTAACCTGTATGTACAATTCCAAGGGTGTGTCCATTTGACAGTTACATATTATACACTGTCTGTCTAGGGTACTTCCCCCTGTGTACTGTTTGTATGTCTGAGCCCACATCCATGCCATGTCCATCTTTCAGATGGTGACACATATTACTTCCAAACATTTACTATGGCTTACTGCTGGAATGTGTTTTGCTGGGAAGCATTATTTTTGGCACTGCAGTTGTAAGAACTTGGCCCTGTCATCGGCAGTACTAGCCAATGGCCACCAGGACAAACCTCACCATGCATACATACTGACCACTCTCACACAATATACAACACTCACCAACCTAACACACACAGCCCTGCATATTATACACATGCTACAATCTAGCCTGCTACCTTGGCCAGCTCAGGTAATCTGTGCTCCACTGTTATTATACCTACACATACATGTTACTTCATTTCTACATAGGATTGGGGGTGCACACCTGACTGTTACTACATTTCTACATAGGATTGAGGGGGCACACCTGACACTTATACACATTTGCTATGACTGTACTGGTATTTCAAGTACTCCATTTCATTCTGTATTCTGACTTATCATGCGGACTAGAGGCATATCAGTGTACTACAGGTTTTAGGTTTGATTGACCTACATTTCAGTTTCTGACTTTTTACCCTTCAGAACTAACATCCCACTGCCTGACCTGTTGTAGTCTATCTGTGTAGGTCTGGTGGGGTGTTCTCCATAGCTATCAATCAGAGGCCTTACCACACCCTTTTTGTGTTTGTCTATGCCTGTCCTGCTGGCTGAGACTGTTGTTGGGTATGTGAGCCTCCCTGACTGGCATGTATATGTCCTATGGACACACATGTGACCCAGCACATTTTCTGCAGTAAGGTTTGTCACCTTATCTAATACTGGCTACTATGGCAACAGCAGTATTTTTTACAGATCTCATGCTGCCACTATAGGTGTCTACAATCTGCTGGCATCCCATTCAGCCACTCAATTCCCTTGCATGCTCACATCCATACCATAGATACAAATAACAACACATACTACTCCATTCGGCAGTTGATAGGAAGAGTGACTTATCTTGTGGTTGTGCCAGTATTGAGGATGGTGCTGGAGGGCTGACTATGTTGGATGCACATAGTACACTCCCTATACATGGTTAAGTACAGGTAGTGTTATATTTGGCATCCCTTTTACTGTATGTGCGAGTCAGAGAGAGGTGGCATTCCCTGGGTTCCTACCATGTCAGTGTATGTGCTATGAATTGCCTCTTTGCCATGGCCTGGGCATACTGGGCATGCCTCCTTCTACCTAGTGGGGCAGGCTCAGGTTGTTCCTCCTCCGAGTCACTCTGTGCCTGTGCAGGCCTTGGCAATGGTGGGGGGCTGTGTGGCCTTGCCCCATGCTGTTCCTGCTGCAGCTGTTTCCGCAGGATCATATTGTGTAGCATGGCACATTTGATGATAATTTCGGTACATGTAGCAGGTGAGAACTGCAGGGCACCACAGGATGTGTCCAGGCACTGGAACTGTGACTTGAGCATCCCAAACACATGCTCTGTTATGATTCTGGTCTGTGCGTGTGCCTCATTATGGAGTTCTTGTTCAGGTGTGTGTGCATTTCTGATGGGTGTCATCAGCCACGGCTCCAGTGCGTAACCAGCATCCCCCACTAGGTGGCCATAAGGGATGTCCCCATTGACAAATCTCTCGTATAGCTGTGTCAGATACCAGATGTGGGAGTCATGATAGTTTCCAGGGCTACCAGCACACACATTCGTTATAATGCCCTGGACATCGCACATGACCTGGCAATTGATGGAGGGGTTGCCCTTGCGGTTGATGTAGACCCTACCCCACTCACCGGGTGGTGGTTTGAGGCATATGTGTGTGCAGTCTATAGTACCCACTACCTCAGAGTATTCTGCTATTTGGTGGAAGAGATGCATATTGCTGGCCAATGCCTCATGGCTGTTGTGGAAATACACGTGCTCACTGGCATGTGTTGACATGGCATCCAGGAACTGGTGAAGTACCCTGGATGCTGATGCCTGTGAGATCCCCATGATATTCCCAGTTGGCCTTTGGAAGGTACCTGTGGCTAGTATTCTTAGCCTTACACATACCTTGGTATCCACTGGGATGGGTTCCCCTCTGTTGATTCTGTGTGAGAGGTGTGGCTGGCGCAGCTCAACAATTTGCTGTAGGCGGTCCCTGTCCACCCTATAGTGCTCCACTATCTCCTGCTCATGTAGCCCATGGTTGGTTACCCTGGGTCTTTACATTCTTCTCCTTCTCCACACTGTCGGTTGGTCATCAGCATTCTCATCCTCACCACCCTCATCCTCTTCCACATGTTGATTTATGATAGCTTCTGCAGCCCCTATCATTTTGTTGCCTTTGTTTGGTAAAATTTCCCTACTTGTGTGCACTGGTGGTGTAGAGCTTGTGGGAAAAACCAGAAGGAAAGGTGTTTGCATAGTTTATAGTGGTGTGCAGGGCTGGGCTGGGCTGCGGCCTGTGTAATTGGCTGATTCTGATACATTTCACCTGCCAGCTATGCTAGTTCTCCTTGATTACCTTCCTACTGCTGTTTTCCCTTCCCATTGCCTTCCTGTTTAAGCCCAGGGGCATGCCACGCAAACACAGTGCTCAGATGTGCACGGAGCTGCTATTTCTTGTTTACTTTTTTTTTTTCCTTTAAAACATGGTGCGTGGCGCACACACCCGTTTAGGCAATGTAAAGAGTGCTAGGCAGTCTCAAACACACCCCCTTGCTTAGCTCTGCTAAGCTCAGGACAAACCCGAGCCACAGGGCTCCAATAAACTTACAGTATGCTGACAAATCCCTCTATGATGTCAGCTAGCTCTTAGGCTTGCACTATGGTATTCCTGCACCGACACGGTTGTGTGCAGGATAGCCATGAGGGGGATCTAGGATTCAGTATCATTCCCCTCATTTGCATAGGATTGCCTACTAATGCCTAGTTACAAGTCCCACACTGAGCCTTCCCCCTTAGCAACCACTATTCACTGGCCATGTTGTCTTCTGCCTGCCATTGAGTATAATGGCAAAATTGTGATTTTGGATAGAATGCTTATTTGAAGTTTTTTTATTTATTTTCAGCCCTATCCTGTTTGCGAGCTGCTGTCCTAGGCTTAAACAGATGAAATCGGCTAAAAAAATAAGAATATTTTTTTTATTTTTGCAACTGTTTTCCATGCCAATGGCCATATATTTGGTCATTGGCATGTTTTCCACATTATATACACCCTTTATTTGGAGCTGTCATGGCTCCGTTTTGTAGTTTGCAGAAATGTACTCAGTTACTAACCGAGTGCATTTCTGCAGACTACACTAGTCCTGCACGGCCGGCTACCAGCTTCCTGGACTGCAAATTCACCTCATTTGCATGGTTTTTACCTGCAAATGGGGCAATTTGCATACAGAATCTGTGTCCGTGCAGGAATAGTGTGGGAGCACTTGTGCACGTCCTGAGAGCTTATTCCTGGATCACACAGTGACCATATTGCCTCCAGCAGCTCCTGCACTATTCCTGCATGCCATGCAGAGCTTGCTGTATCCTGGGAAATGTTTTTTAACATTTATTTTGACCTCCAAGAAATAAATGCCAAAGAGGAGTGGCCAATGGAATTAACCCCTGGGTTATACTGCTGATAACAGGTTATTTGGAGGATGTAAAGCCACTGATAATAATTTCCTAGGTGCTATTTCTTAGCTAAATAGTTATCCATTGAGTTACAAAGGGATTTATATTTAGCTAAGAGAGTTTATCTATGATACCTGAAGGGGATGGTATCAGAATAAAGATATGCAGTGTGTACTGGTTTGTCCCCATCCATTTCTTCAGTAATTTCCTTGAAGAAACTGACCAGGTTAAGTGCACATAATCTTCTCCTGATGAATCTGAACTGGCTTGTGTCAACAGCATGCAAGTTACATATTTCATTATTTATTAGTTACATAGAGATTCTTTCCATAGCCTTACAATTGAAGCTGGTCAGGCTTATGGGTTTATAATTACCCAGGTCCACTAACTCCACACCTTTGTGCATGGTGATAACTGCTGCTACCCTGCATTCATATGGCACAAAACAGATTTGTATGCTAATATTGAATAACCTCTGTAGGGGGTCTGACAATTAGTATTTCAGACTGGCCAGTAGGTAGCATGATATATTATTTGGTCTCATAGAAGTAGTGTTCTTGGCCTTGAAGACTTGTTCTTGGGAGATCTGAGGGGGTATAGATGTGGGTATGTACTCAGGAAATTTAGGAGGGGAGAGGCATATAAAGTTTGAGCTAAACTTGTCTGCCAGTAGATTGTTGAAGTCCTCTGGGTCTGAGTATATAATTTAATTTACCATTAGCTTTGTGCAGAGTTCCCTGTTAAGTTTTGCAACAGAGTTGTTGGCATTATGAGAGTTAAACTTATTTTTGTGTGACTGACTTTTTTTCTCGTATTATATATCCTGTTTATATTTTAGTTCCACCATAGGGTTTTTTTTTAAATTAACATTGTATCTACTTTGAAGGGTGACAGCTGCATCTATGCAGCTATCTGCATGTACTTAGTATTTTTCAGTAAAAGATTCTGCATAAGCAGTGAGATTATCAGATTGGAAGGGAAGTTTGAATTTATTTACGTCATCATTCATAGGTTCATAAGTTCATAGGTAGGTACTAGGCTATCTGCCTGAAGGCATTTATAAGCCTAGCCAGAATGTGCTGGATTTTGCCGCCCCCTTAGATTAGTTCCCTGTGCCTCTGTCCAGCAGAGCCACTGAAGTGATCCCTGGGGTAAAATTTGTTTCCCATCCACTCGTCAAGGTTTCTCTTGAAGAGCGTTAGCGAGGATCTCTGCCTAATGTAGATTGGAATCTTGTTCCAAAGCATGGGAAGTCTCTGGGAGAGGAATATATCCTCCCAGCACATCCTATTTATTATTGTGGTGAGGTTTAGATCCCTAGAGTGTGTGGCTGGAGGGGATAAGGTTTTCATTAGGTGGAGCATGTCCATAAATTCTGGGTTGGACATGGCCTTGTATGTCAGGCAGAGATCACCTCTGAGCAGGAGGTATGCAAACGAGTACAGCTGGAGTTTCTTCAGTCGAGCTGCATAGGGCATCTGTTTGAGGCCAGTGATCCTCTTGGTGAGGTACTTCTGTGGTCTTTCCAGCTGTTGCAGGTGTCTTGTAAGGTACATCCCAAATGGGGTGTTGTACTCTATGATAGGTCTGATGAGTGATGAGTAGAGGGGCACAATGACCTCTTTTGATCTGGATGAAAACCCTTTTGTGATTAGGTGGGCCACATAGAAGGATTTTCTAACCACTTTGGCAATGTGATTATCAAAGGAGAGATTACTATCTACTTGGGTCCCCAGATCCCTTATTACATTTTCCGTATTTAGGAGACTACCACCTATGTGGTAGTTTGTGGGTACTTTGTTATTTCCAAAGGGAATAACTATGCACGTTTTGGCATTTAGCTTGAGGCCATGATTTTGACACCAGGTATCCGTCTCAGTGAGACCCTTTTGGAGGATGTCTGTGTCAGCCGGTGAGTCAGTTATAGCCCCTAGTTTTCAGTCATATGTGAACTTGGTCAGCCATAGTCTTCCTGTGCTTGTCTGTACCTCTGAAAAGTATATGCTGAACAGGAGGGGTCCTAGGACTGAGCCCTGGGGAATGCCACTTGTAACCATTTTAGGGTCAGAACTAGCTCCCGCAACTCTCACCATGTGGGTTCTGTCCATGAACCAATTGGCAACCCATCTTGTGACATAGGGGTTTGTGTTCAGGCTGGTGAGCTTGTCTATAATACCAGAATGGGGAATGGTGTCGAAGGCCTTTGCGAGATCTAGGTAGGCTGTGCGTACCACCTTTCCCTCATCTATAACCTTGGTAACTATCTCAAAGAAGTCCACCAGGTTTAGGAGGCATGATCTCCCCTTAACAAAGCTGAACTGGGTAGGGTCCAGTGTTTGAAGATTCCCAATGTCTCTGTTAATGAGTTCCATGATGATGCGCTCCATAGCCTTGCAGACCAAGCTAGTCAGGCTTATAGGGCAATAGTTCCCGGGGTCTGTTGTGGCTCCACCTTTGTGGAGTGGAAAAACCGTTGCTGTTCACCATGCTATGAGTACATAGCCTGTGGAGAGGCTGAGTTTGCACATTGTGTTTAGGTGAGGGGTTAGTTTGTCTTTGAGCTCATGTAGGATGCAGCCTGGGACACCATCCAGTCCCATTGATGCTGTGTTTTTGGCTTTGGAGAGGGATATTTTAACCTGAGTGTCCGTGATTTCAGGGGCTCTACATTCTTCTGGTATGGTTATGGGCCCTTTTGGGGGTGAGACGGGGGTGAAATTTGCACTGAACCTGTCTGCCAGGATGTTGGCAATATCAGTTGGTTCAGTGTATTTTGTGCCATTCAGCACTAACTCCGAGCAGATCTGAGCATTGCCACTTACATTCTTGACATAGCTAAAGAATGCCTTGTGGTTATCTTTGGAGTCCTTGGCAAGTTTCCTTTCAAAGCTCACCTTGGACGATTTTATGAGGGATCGTAGTTTCTTGCTGATACTGATCAGGGATGTCTTCCCTTCTTGGGATTTTACTCTTTTCTGTGCTAGTTTCCTCCTTCTATTGTATAGCTTGTTTATGGCAGGGGTCCACCAGACTGGTTTCCTTTTCTTGGAGGAGTGAGTCTTGGTTTTGGTTGGGATAGCATGATCCATGCATTCTTGTAGGTGCCTGTAGAATGCATTAGTAAAGGATTTAGCAGCTTGCACAGTGTTATCCTTTAGCATGGGGGCTTTGAAACTTTCCACCTCCGTCTTAAGTAACGTGAAGTTTGATTTTGAAAAGTTTTTCATGGTGGTTTCCTTGTCCGGGGGTGGGGCTGGAATGTGGATATCCAGAGTGATTTGTTTATGGTCAGATCTAACCAGCGAGGGGTTGACCTCTGGTGTGGAACACTGGTCGCCCATGTTGGTGATGACCAGGTCCAATATGTTGTCACCTCTGGTGGGAGTGTTGACTAGTTGTTCCAGGGCATTTGAGTTTATAAATTCTAGGAAATGTTAGGCAAGGGAGTTAGTACTTGAGCAGTTCTCCCAGTTAATGTTTGGGTAGTTGAAATCACCCAATATTAGGGTGTTTGGTAGGACCTTTATGTTACCCAGTGTTTCCAGAAATGTGGAATGGGGGCCCTGGGACATGGTGGGTGATCTGTAGCAAGTTACAATTTGAATTTCAGTTTTGCTTGTTGTTAGTTGCACATGGATAATCTCTGAAGCATCGTGCTGTGCCACTAACCCGGAGGTGTGGGTATCATTGATGGATATGGATACTCCCCTGCTTTTTGTATTTCAGTCTGGGTTCTGTGACCAAAATGCATGGTATGAGTTTAGCCTGGTAGTGCTGGGGTGCTCTCTGGAGCCTTAAACCAGGTTTCTGTTACTGCACATAAATCAATTTTCTCCATACTGAGGAGTGCCTTGAGTGCGTGCATTTTGAGGTTTAGACTTCTGGCATTGAGTAGTATTACCCTCAGATTGTTGTTACTTGTGCTATTTATGGTGGTGGGTTTGTCTTTTGAGCCTTGCCTAAAAAAGGCACTATGGGGTTGGCAAGAGCCTTGGCCAGTATTCGAAAGCCTAAGGGTGACAGGTGCAAGCCATCACTAGTGAAGCAGCGTGGCTTGTCTAGCATGTCATCCCAGGCAGACAGACACTGGATCCCCTTTGAATGACACCAGAAACTTATCCAATTGTTGAAATTGATAATTTTTTCTTTATACTGTGGTATCATTCTTGGTGAGGGCAGGATGCTACTCAGGGTCAGGGTCATACTGGCCTAGGCTATGTGATCAGAGAGCTCTTCCATGTCTCTTTTCATGTAGTCCAGGGAGGTATGGCTCAGGTCATTCACACCAACATGGACAATGACAGAGTCGTATTTGTACTTGTTCTGGAGTGACCTGAGTGCTTGTGTTATGTGGTGGATCCTAACACCTGACAGGCAGCTAACAGTAACCTTCTCTTTATCCAGCCTAGTGAGTGGGACATCAGTGTGCCTGACTACAGAGTCACCTATTACTAGAATGTTGGGTATGTTATTTTGCCTTGAGGGCTGTGATTGCATGGCACACTGGTTTTGTGAAGTATGTGTTTCATGGTTTGTGTTGGGGGGTGGAGGTTGCTTGGATGTCTGCTTTGGAGGGCTCTGTTGCTTTTGCAGATTTTTATTTAGAGCCTCCAAGTATGTTTTCGTGTAATTACGTGTGTTTTTTGCTGGTGCTGGTTTAATGGGTCTATGTGAGACTGGTGGTGTGATGCCAGTATTTCCCTTCTCTTCATGACGGTCTGATCCAGTCTTGGGTTGAGAGAGCTTAGCCTCCGGTTTGACTGCATAATTGCATCTCTCGCATGTATTAGTGTTTGGTGGTAGGAGGAGAGGGTTGTCGATGTACATGAGGCAGTTGTAACATTGCCTCAAAATGCCCAGATTCACCAGTTGGACTGGAGAGTACACCTGAAAGTGCCCTTTGGACATGCCTGGATAGGTACAGTAAACTGTTTTACTGAATGGCTAGTAAGGTCGAATAGAGAGCCTTGTCCTTCTGTAGTGTTAGGGTTTATAAGTGCTTGCTATGAGTTTTGAGCAAGTGCCGGCTAAGAAATGAATGGTTTGAGTGCTTAAGTTGAAAGTTTGTCTAGTTCTAAGGGAAAAATTGAAGAGGAGACTTTGTGGAGCTGGGAATAGATATACCCTAGCTAACCAGCGCTGCCCGGTGAGCAAAACCGGGTAAATGCAGTTTTTATAGCAGGGAAATGAAAGAGATAGAAATTAGCCCAAAATGGCCAATAAACTACTACTTTCTGGGCTGAAACCACTCCTCCAGGGACAAATAGGCTGCTCAAAGCTCCTATCTCTCACAGGTGAACAGAGAAACTTCCATCTATCCAAGTAAGTTATGGGCAAACACAGAGATTTGTAACACAGCCCTGAATTCAGCACTAACCTGAAAACTGGACTATACTAGCTTAGAAAGGCAGGATACAAGTATATATATATATATATATATATATATATATATATATATATATATATATATATATATTTTTTTTTTCAGAAAATAAAGCAGATGCAATAAAAAAAACACTTTAAATGCACATAAAAAGATCCTTATTGTTATATATCTCAGTTCAGAGTTATAGTCAATGCCCCTAGTAATAAAGTAGAAAGAAACACAAATACAGTAAAAGCAGATGAATAAAGTGCAATATATATATATATATATATATATATATATATATATATATATATATATATATATATATATATATATATATATATATATATAAAACAATAGAAAACGAACAATCTGATTTAAACAAGTTACCCAATTAACCAGAAAAAAACTCAAAACTGAGCCCTGTTCCAGCAGTCTTCAATCAGACAAGTTCTAAATGCACACTCCCGCTACTAGGGTGCAGGGGAACCTTCTCCAAAAAAGATGGCCTGCATCAGTGCTCAAGTTATACAAACAAAACTAGATTCAGCAGGCCTGAATCTGGTCCTATGCTACAGCAACAAGGCGCACCAATTTCAGAAAGAAACTGTTCAAATAAGCAGGCACAATAAGCCTGTGACCAGAAATTCCCAGCTCAGAAGGGCAGAATCCAGCCTCTCCTCCCACAAGAGTGCAGACCACAAACCTTCTTAATGTAGAATAACTGGCCTGAAGCCCAAGTGCTTAAACCAGAACTAATACACTTTTAGAATAGCAGACACTGAGCTTTCAGTCAGCAATTCTCAGCTTAGAAGGATGTAAGCTACCTGTCCTGCCACAACAGTGCAGACCACAAACCTTCTTAATGTAAAACAACCGGTATGAAGCCCAAGTGCTTAAACCAAAAGACTTAGAATAACAGTTAGAATTTAATCAGGCTACTACCAAGCAGCAATAAATGCAGCAGAATAAATAAAATTTAGTAATTTTAAGAAGAGGCAAAAGCAAAATAAAGTAGGAGGAAACACAAATACAGTAAAAATCAGATTCAATTTTTTTTTTGTTGGTAAAGTGCAAGAAGAGAGGGAGGAAGAAATTAAGTGGGTTGGCCTTCTCAAATATTCTCTCTGTATTATGTAGAGTGAACACTAGACTCAGAATATGATCTCATTGTATTCAGTTAAGTGAGCAAATGAGATGGACTCAGGAGGAGTGTTCAAATACAGACTTACAGGAGGGGCAGATTAGCCTTAGCATAATATCTGAGTATTAAGGTATTGAAATAAGGTTCTGGCTTCAGTCTCATGGTGAACATGGCTAATCTGTGATCCGATTAACCAGGGAGAAAGTGACAAGTTGTGGTGATCAAAGCTGTCCTGTATTGGTAAGGATCAAGCCCACAACTTTATCACCCCTGTTTGGGATATGAATGAACTGATCAACTAAATCTGTACTGATAAAATCCAGATGTTTCTGGCCATACATGTTTGAGGATGTGCAAGTCTCGCAGTTGAATGAGGGGTAGCTGAAGTCACCTAGGAGAATGGTGCTTGGCTTAATACATAGGACTCCATACTATTTAGGTAAGAGGTATGAAATGACAGGGATATCGGGGGCTTCCTAGCTATGATATGATAAGGGTTTTATTGATTGTGAGTTGCCTATGGTGGAGTTTCAGGTCACTATCTTGTCTAATAAGTAAGCATGTGAATTTATTTTAAGAATATGGAGATACTGGTAGGCATTAAAACCCTGCAATGATGGAGTGCTCTCACTGGTCTTTAATCAGGTATCCATGATGATGCATATGTCAATGTGTTCCAGAGTAAGGGATTTGGAATGTAGTTTTTTTTGCTAAGGCTCCTATCATTGAGCAGCGACACCTTTCTGTTATCAGCATTCTGTTTTTTATGTTGAAAGCTTTAGGAAATAAACATTACCTAAAAAGGCACTACGGGGGAATAAAACAAAAAAGACTTGGGGGATAATAGGTCACTCCTGGCAAAGCAGTTAGGACTGTCTACTATTTCCTCCCAAGCTGATATATATTGTACCCCCTTTGAATGATACCAGAAGCTAAGCCAATTGTTAAAGTCAGTTATTTGTGTTTGTATTGTGGCATCATTCTTGGTGATGGTAGACTGCTGCTCAAGATTAGGTGCATACCTGCCTTGGACACTGAGAGTGCCATCATGTCTCTTATGATTTAATCCAGAGATATATGTCTCAAGTCATTTACACCCACATGCATTATGAATGTATCGTATGTGTACCAGTGGTGTAATAAGATGAGTTACACGCATGGTGGGGTGAACCTTGGTACCTGGTAGACAACTGACTGTGACTCTCTCCTTGCACAGCCTGGTGAGAAGCACATAAGTGTGTCTCATTATAGCTTCACATATAAACTAGAATATTAGATTGTCTGGAGGTTTGCCTTAATGGATTTTAACCTATGCACTGTGACTCTTGGATTTATGTTTCATGGTGAGTACTGCTGGTGTTCTGTGTTTGCAAGATTGCTGAGAGGACTTGTTTCTAGGGTCACATTTAGAATGCCTTTGTAATTTAGGTAGGTTACTGTTAAAAGGCTCAGTATATGCAAGCCTGTGCATTTAGTCTGATCAGTTTGTGATGCTGTTTGGTACTGACAATGTGATTATTTGTATTGGCTACAGATGAGAACTTTATCTCCATTAATATTACATAACTACATTTCTAATATACTGTACCAGTTTGTTCACGTAGGAGGTGGTTGTCAATAAACTTTCTACAATTGCTGCATTGTATCAGGATTCCCATTTCAACCAAGCTGGTTACAGAAATTGTTGGAAAGTGTGTATCCATGCTTCCAGTCACTTATGGGAAACAACAGGAGGCAAAAGCATTTGATTTTTTGCAAACAGTTTTTATATTTTATTAAAATCTTTGTGATATGTTACATTGCTACATATGTTCATAAAATTTGAAACATATAGAAAATTAAACAATACATTTTAAAGTTACATGCAATATGTTCACAAATGCCTGAACTTTTATTTAATACATGACTTAATATTAAAGTTAATGAATAAATTGTCTTGATTATGGAGGTAGCAATGTTCTGATAAAATCCATAGGTGATAGAAGTTTAATCCAAGGATTCTTCTGAATAGACTTAGGATATATTTATGGAGGTAACAATGTTCTGATAAAAATCAATATGTGACAGAACTTTAGTCCAAGTATTCTTGTGCACAGTTATGCATGTCTTTTGAACACCCACCCAACCACAGGGAGGACATGCAGACTCCACACAGAAGGCACTCCCCTCACTCCAGCTGAGAATCGAACGGGAGAACCTCTTGCTGTGAGGCAACAATGCTACTGCTGCACCACCGCGGAAGTCCTAGAATATATTCTGCTTTCTTTTATTCAAGTCTCTTTGAAGATTGCTCCGTTTAACGATAACAAAAAATCCTTTAACCAAGGTAATAATGAGTTTTTCCACTTCTTAGTTATGTTTTTTTTCTTGCTACAGCCATAATAGTCCAAATTAGATACTGGTTTTCATTTTTAGAAGTTCCTGTTATACTAAATAAAACTGACATCTTTGCTAAACAGAATATGTCAAGTCATAACACTCTTAAAACGTCTTTTACTTTCTTCCCAAAAGGTTTTATTTGTGAACATTCAAAAATGTATGTGACCAATCTGCATTGCAAGGTTTCAAACACCTCCAACATTGTATGTCTTTATTACTACTAAACATGGCTTTTCTGTTAGGAGTAAGGAAAGGCCTATATAGAAATTTCCAAGTCAGAATACTCCAACATTGTGACCATGAAGTGTATTTTATAGAGTTCAACAATTACATTTTTTTCATTCAGTGGTTAAATTTGTGTTATGTCCTCTGGTAATGTGTTTCCAAAAGTTATCATTATTGTTAATATTTGAGGCATAATAGTTTAGAATTTATATTCACTGTTTTATATTCATCATATGTAATTTCTTATATAAGTTGAATTAAAATTGGCTTATTTTTGTGTTGGGATTACAATAGTATGAGACATTTCTGCTGAGCGTATGTTTTAACATTATGTAAATGCATTCAATCTTGAGAATCTAAATTATGTTCATTTATAAAATAATGTGTTTCTTTAATTCCTAAATCAATAAAGCATTTTTGCCAACAGAAGACATTTCTTACATTCTAATTATTGTTTCTAGTAATATTAATTTTGTCAAAAAAGTCTCTTGTTATTTTTATAGGAATAATCAGCTCACACCAGAGTTTCAGATCTAAGTTACCTATAACTGTTTTTGAATGTTTTTAAAAAGTGATTAATATAATTTGATTCAGTGGGAGAAGATATGTTATACTGATAATAATTACATATATAATACCAGAAAAGATTATCCTTTTCAGTAAACTTTGTTGTATCAAATATGTGTATGTTAGATAAATAATAACCAACATAAATCAACTTCATGAAAGAGAGACACGTGTAAAGTCTTCTAATTCGACTTATGGTTAGGATCTAGACAATTTAGAATAGTTTTTAAAAACTACTGATTTTACATAGGTATTTAAATCTGGAAAATTAATACCTCCTGGGTCCTATGCTTTAATAAGATATTGAAAATGTTTAGGAAACCAAAGGAATTTTAACATTATTTTATTTTTTATTTGCTTTTTGTCTAGAGGAAGAGCTAAAGCTTGATTTATATATAAGATTTTTCATAAAAGAAACATTTTTATTAATCACAATCTATCTTCAAAGGAAATTATCATTTTACTCCATTTGATAGTCGGTATTGGTCTTCAGGAGTTTTCCTTTAGGTTTGTGTTTTTAGTTTCTTCTGTAGTCTGTTCAACAACAATATTAATTTTGTGCAGTTGTGACATTCTATTTTTATTTAAAAGTAAGCATTGTGACTTTGAGTTATTAAATTGTAATCCTGAGTATGCTTGTAAGTTTTATATCCTTTGATGTTATTTGTGAATTTGAAAGCAACAGCAAATTATATTATTTTTGAGTTGTAGTTATCTGGTGCTTCTGTACCTTTTATTATAGAGCTGTTTTGAATAGAGACAACTAATAACTGTATAGCCAAGGGAAATAGTACAGGAGATAAGGGACAACCCTGTTTAACGCCCCTCATTGAGATAGATTCAGAAGTAAAAGGACCTAATAAGCTTTGTTATTGATACATATATTTTTTTAAGAGAGAAATACATTATGTAGAAAAATTAAATATTTCCAGAGTTTTAAATAAATAATTCTACTTTAAGGAGCTGAAGGCCTTTTCAATATGTAAACTCACAAATATAGCTTCTTATTTTCTGCTATTAAGGATATCTGTAAGAGTGAAAATTATTCTAAAAATATCATGTGTTTGTCTCTTATGTCTTATGTATAAAACCAGTTTGATTTGGATTCATTATTTGCAAAAAGGGTTCTTTTAGTCTATCCTTAAATACTGACATAAAAAAATTATAATTATTACTTAAGAGCGAGATAGATCTATATGAGCAGCACAATTGGGAATCTTTGTTTTCTTTTAATACTGGTGCAATTAAATAATATTCCCAAGATGAAGGGATAATTTCTTTGTTTTGAATTTCTAGGAGTGTTATGTGTAAACATTTTGTAAAAGATGGTACAAATAGTTTATATATTTCAGATATTATTCCATCAATACCAGGAGCTTTACTATGTTAAGGTTGTTGGAATTTATTGTTGAGTTCTTTGTAAGTAATCTGTTTTTAGCAAATTCTTTCTTGTTTCAGGTATAATCTTTTCCCAGTGTGAGAGATCTATGCTTGGATCTATATTTGATTCTATATATTCCAATTCCTGATTTAAAGAAGTATAATATTATCTGAAAGTGTATCGCTAGTTTCAGTATATGTTTTATCTTTATTATTTTTTTATCTCAATGACTTTATTAGTTGTAGATTTAATCATAACTGTTCTATATAAGTTGTGCATATGTTTCATTGTCATGGCAAATGAGGCCACTTTTAATTTTTTCTACTGCTAACGACAGTTTATGTGAAAGAATTTAAAAATAAAAAAGTTTAAAGTTTTGGTTGTAACTATTATAGATTTTTCATTACTTTTATAGTTTGCTTTAGCTTTATATAATTCATTTTGTAATCTCTCTATTTCAGATTCCTATTCTATTACATTGTTTTTATACCAAGATACTGATTTGCCATATAACTATGCTTTAAGTGAATCTAAAGCCATTATTATATTTGCTTCATCTGTGTAGTTTTTTTTATAAAAAAATCTACTTCAGAAATTAGCCAGGGCTTATATATATTTCTTTAATTTGTTAGGAAGGCTGGTATTCTGAATAATTGTGGAAATTTCTTCTATATTGTTCAAAAGTTTTAAGATAACAGCATTATGGTCAGAAAATTGATAAGGTGTAATACTAAGCCCTTATATCTTTGTTGTTCTAAGTTGTGAGAGCAATATCTTATCAGTGCTAGTTTATGTACCATTGTTAAACGAATAGTGAATAAAATGTAATGATTTATTATCTTTTATGGTGAATGTATCATTTAACTTTAAATTCTCAATCCAATTTTTAGATCCTTAGCTATGGGAGTCAGTTGTAAATGTCTTTTTACACTAATTTCTGTATTGTTTAATATAATATTGAAGTTTCCTCCTATTATTCAGTCACCTATGTGATTGAAAATAATATCTAGATTTTTTTGGCTAAATTTATACTCATCCCAGGATACCAGTACAAACTGACTAGACTCCATATTCTCTTATTATATTTTATACAATATAGTAGTCTATCTTTATCTTCAGATTTATATAATATTTGAGGAGATATTTTTCCATAGTATCTTAATACCTCTTCTTCTTATTGTGAAAGAAGATTGAGATAATATTACATAATTTACAGAATTCCAAATGTTTTTGTATGTGTACTATAAGTTTCATGAATAAATAGAACTTGTGCCTTATTTACATTTAAACATCATATCAGATTTTTACAGTTTTTTCTGTACTAATATATAAATGTATAATTTGTGTGACTAACTGTTAGAAAAGTTAACATCTTTATATATAAATTATTAATATATGTCAAACACTATAGACATCTTTTCTACTTCTACATTACTCATTGCCAAATATTCATGTTACTGTATTTAAATAATTCAATAAATGTTGTTAAAGTAATTGTTATACTTGTATATATTACTATGTACTAAACAATATTGATAATCTTCAGTCTCAGATTTTTGCATACTGTAACAGAGTGTAATTTCTCTTTCAAACTGTTGTGATTAACTTATTACTAGTTTAAGCATAGGTAAATGTTAAAAAAGTATTTCAAGATATAAATAATTCTGTAGATCTTTATTTTATATTAAGAAAGTTAAATTCCTCTTTATATGTCCCGCTCTGCCCCTCTATAAGAAACCAGGATATAAAGAGAACCAGTCATCCATGTATGAACAGTAGTGGGAAACTAAAACTCCCTCCTCCTTCCTGCATCACATTTCTCTCCCTGCTGTCCCACTACCACACAAACCATCAACCAAACCTCAAAACAAAGCATAAACCATTCCTAAGTGCAGAAAATAATCACACTTCAAACAAGTTCAAAAGTAAGTTGCTCTTCACCTCTAGCAGCTACCATGTCAGTTCAATCATCAAGAAACAACCAAACACCTAGGCACAAGCCAAAAACAATAAAAAGAAATGCAGATGAATCCCTAAGTGCATAACAAACATAAGAAGCAGATGAAAAAGCATAATCATTTTGTATTTATGCAGCCATGCTCCACAGCCCTTCCAACATACATTAAATCCAATTGACCACTGAAAATCCTCATTCAAGCCACTATTCATCCATTGTTCACAACCATAATCGCACAGTAATAAAAGGGAAAGTACCTTTAAAAGCAAAGCATCACATCATCATCTGGACTTTTAATTCAGGTGTCTAATATCACCCCCTGCCTTCATAGGTGATATGCTCAAGCACAATTACCACTTAAGCATAAGTAAAAGTTCAAAAAATATTTCAAAGGTATATTAAGAGAATAATAGGTCAGGTTCCAGGCTGGGTATACTAGGGCATCTGCCCAACTAGCGCATATTTCATCGCCCTAGCCCATCGTTTCCCTTTAGTATGGGGAAACTATACCCATATTTTGCTGTGCCTTCTGTCTTGTCGACTGACACTGAGGTAATCCTGGGTATATAGTATATCTATCCATCCATTGGTCAAGAAATTTCTCTTGAACAAGCGGTGCTCTGCCTGCTCTGCTGTACATGATTTTGTTCCAGCATAGGGAGTCTTTGGTGATGAATGAATCTCCTATCCCTCCTCCCTCCTAATTAATTAATAGCCGTGTCGAGGTTTAAGTCTCCCGCCCTTGTGTATAATAAGTGTACAGTTTACTCTGTCTTACCAAGAAGCCCAAGCTTTGTCTTGTATACATTACCCCACTTTTTGACAAGAAACCAGCACCTTATGGCATTTAGGAGTGTATACACGAACGGTATGGAAATACAGACCTTCTCTGCTTTCTATTAATTCCCCTTTACTTTGTCACTATACTAACTACTTACTAAGCCCCAGATAACAACAGAGATTATCAAGCATAACACCCATGTATCTCATTTTAACAAATTTAAAGGTAAAGTGCACTTCTTTCTCAGGAAAATAAATACACTGTTCACCCTCAAATCAGCCAGTGAGAGGCAGTCTAATCCTTTGGCATGAGACAAAAGCAGGAAGGAAGGCAGCGGAGAAAATTCAAGTATAAAAAGAGAGATGACAGGAAACAAAAGAAAAAAAAATCACAATCATTTTGCACATATATACAATCATGCTTCATAGCATCCCCTCTCACATATAAAATTTGTTTGATTCCCAAACATGTTTCCTTTCAATTATTCCAAGTATAACTTTTGTAACCAAAATCAAACGCAATATTATGTTAGTAAAATAAGAAAGCATTTAAGAAAGTAAAAGTTTACATTAATAGTTGTATTTTGAATATATAATAAGAAATAAGAAATTGCTGGAAACCAAGGTGGAGTAAATTCTCTTTGAAATCCTTTTAATATCAACAAGTAAATTTTAGGTTCACTTTTACTATTCATAAATAAAATTCAAGTATGCGTAAAAGTAAAAAGTAAAAGCATACCTGGAGACAGTGCATTTACTCCACCCTGGCTGCCAGTGATTTCTTATTGAATACAGTTGGTGTATCACTGGATTGACCTACGTGCTGGTTCACTTTTTTTTTTTTTGCTGCTGTATTTTGCATATATGAGTTTCATTTTACCCTTTTCTTTTAGAAATAATATGCTTAAGCACTAGTGTTAGTTATAAACATTTCTATTATATATTACACTGTTTATATATTTTTTATTGTAGAAATGTAGATCATTATGTGTGTATGTACCATTAAGAAGCTATCTAAGGGCTTCTACAAGTGTATAAGTACTGAACATGTGTGAGCCTGAGTGCCATTTTGTAATTAGCTGTTGAGATGTAAGCATGTATGTATATAAGGTCTGCCTTTTGACTAGTTCGTTTGTATTTTATGATGCTGCTATCCATCCTGATGTGTTTCTATATATTAAAGCATCTAAATGAAATGCCCCTCCTGCTTGTCATCTATGTTAGAGAAGGACGAGTGACATGGTGTCAGAAGTAGGATGTCTAAAGGACATGAAGTTAGAGGCAGCTTGGAACTGGTGGAATATAGAGGAGTGAATCATCCCTACAATGTGCAAACTTCACAAAACAGGTCAGAAATGAATTTTAGATATTAAAACTTGCTCAGCACTATTTCTTATTCTCAAAATATGAAAATAGGCATACAGAACATTCTAAATTATATCTGCATAAACCAATATGCACAATATTGATAAAAATATTCAAATTACTATGGAAAATGTTTGAAATAAAGTCCGAATTGCATAAAATGAATAAAATAAGGGGAAAAAACATATTTTCATAAAGCATGTATTTTTCTTATTAAGCAAAGATATCCGAGTTATCAGAAGTGTATAAACTATATGCATGTTTGTACAGTATTACAGTGATGTTATTTCACAAAGTACAGCCATTATAGGGCATATTTCACAAAGTACAGCCATTACAGAGCATATAGCACAAAGTACAGTATTTGAAGTGTTTATTGTGAATTTGAATGGTATTACAAGCTCACAGAACTGTTTGTTCACACATAATTACAAGGGCCATATTTTCAGTGTGTTTGTGGATGCTTTGTGGGCATGGCAGATGGATTTCAAAAACCCAGAGCACTTGTGTTTGACAGTAATATTGCTGAGAACTGGAGAGTGATTGAGCAAGAGTACATTTTCATACAGGCTGTATTTTCTGATAAAGATGCTCATACAAAGGCATTTATTCTGCTTAAATTAGCTGGGTCAGAAGCCATTGAAAAGGAATGTTTATTTGTGTATGCACCTGCTATCTATACAGGAGATGGGGAATACTGTCATCTTGTTGTACTGGCTGAGTCAAGGGAGGACCCAGAGTGCTTAAAATGTAAATTTAGAGAAATGTATAACCCCAGACAAATGTTACAATGGAAAGGCACTTATTTTACACAAGGGATAAAAAGTCTTATGAAACTTTTACAGCATATATAACTGACCTGAGAAATTAGGCTAGAGTGTGCAGATTTGGTGATTTAAGGGATGAGTTGATAAAAGACAGACTTGTGTGTGATATAAAAGATGATTCAGTGAGAGAGATTTTGCTTCATGACAGTGTTTGAATAAGGCCATTGAGATTTGTCAGATATACAAGCTCACAGAAAACTACACACATATGCTTAAATTCGAGAATAGCTCTAGAAGGCACAGTGTTAAACTCATGTTGATAATATGCAGCATGTGGTTAAAAAAACAGGCTCAAGCACATGGCAGCAACTGTAGCCCCTTCAGCTCTCACTGGTAAACCCAGAGCTTTCCAGCATAGTCCAGAGTTCACACAGTCTCAGTGAAGCATAAGAGTGAGTCAGCAAACTCAAAGCATGGGCCTCAACCTAATTTCATTGCCAGCTGTCTTAATTGTGGTGGAAATCATGAATATAAAAGGGGAAAATGTTTAGCTTTTGGTCAACAATGCCACAAATGCAATATGTGGAATCATTTCAAAAGGTTTTGCAAATCAAAAGGCCCATTTTTTTTATCAAAAGGGAACATTTTAAGAAATGATTTGTAAAATTAGAAAGCTGCAACCCTACTCTTTAGGTTGATGATGTGTCAGTGCTTCATAAAACAGTCAATGCAATAGATTTAAGGGCAAAGAATGAAGAATTTTGTACTGTTTGGATAAATGGCAAACCCACAGAGGTCAAAGTTGACACAGGTTCCAAGTGCAATGTCATGACAGCAGAAACATTTGCTAGAGTGTATAATGGTGAAAGGCATGATTTGGCAAGGTGTGTGAAGCTTGTTACTTATGGAGGTGAAGAAATTCAGAATGATGACTCAGTATTGCTTTCGTGTTACTCTGCTGGAAGAAGCTACGACTTATTATTTTATGTGGTCAAGAGGAGCGTCCAGTCATTATTAGGGCCCAGAGACAGTTTGAAAATGGGACTGCTTTTATTTAATAAGGAGGTCCACCAAGTTAGTTTAAAAGACCACTACTATAATTTTGCCCAGTTCATTTTTTCCACCTATGCTGATCTTTTCGAAGATAAACTAGGCAACCTTCCAGTTGTGTACTCTATGAAGTTAGACCCAGAGGACAGTCCAGTTATCAGGCCACCAGGAAAAGTACCAGCAGCCATGAAGGACAGAGTCAAAGTTGAGCTAGATAAAATGGTGCAACAAGGTGTAATTTGTCCAGTTGCAACTCCATCTGAATGGGTATCTTCCATGGTAGCTCATAAGAAAAGCTCAGATGACATCAGAATATGTATTGATCCATGAGATTTGAACAATGCACTAAAAAAACCTCATCATCCAGCTGAAGAACTAACAGCCTTGATGCCAAATGCCACTGTTTTTTCTGTCTTGGATGCAAAGTATTCATTTTGGCAAATTCAGGTTGACAAAAATTCCTCATGGCTCACTATTTCAGTACTCCGTTTGGCAGGTACAGATTTTTGAGAATGGCATTTGGGATACATTTTGCAAGTGGAGTCTTTCAGCATGCAATGGAGCAACTTTTTTCTGGGAATCCTTGTGCTATCATAGTAGACATCATACCAGTAAGAGGTCATGGTGAAGTGGAGCATGACAGAAACCTCAGAAAAGTTCTAGAAAGGGCATGTCAAGTGAATCTTAAGCTCAATGTACACAAGTGCAAATTCAGGCTATAAAAAGTTACTTATGTTGGTCATTTATTTACTAGTACAAGCCTACGGCTAGACCCTTCAAAACCAACAGCCATTCTAAAGATGCCAGCTCCAGACAATGTTCAAGCCCTACAATGTTTTCTTGGCATGGTTAACTACCTAGGCAAGTTCATTCCAGACTTGAGCCAACTTTCAGTGCTACTTAGAGAGCTGACATGTAAAGATGTATCCTGGTCTAAGTTAGAGCAACACCAAAGAGCATTTGATGTCCTGAAACAGAGAATTACTAATCCACCAACTCTCTGATACTCTGATGTTCACAAGCCAGTTACACTTTCCTGTGATGCTTTAAAATTTGATCTTGGTGCAGTCATTCTAGTCACTGTCATGAGAAAGTCTATGCATTAAGCTCCAGCCAGACTGCATGCATGATGCTGAAATTGCAAAAGTATAATTTCAGTCTTGTCTACAAGAAACACAAACTTCTTTATCTTGCTGATATTTTATCCAGATCACCCAGAAACACCACAGAAAGCATGAGAATGAGAACCTTGGCTTTGAAGTCATGGAAGTGAGAAATGTTTTTTCCACATGTCTTGATGAGCTGAGAGATCACACAGCCACAGATCCAGTTTTACAAAGGCTCAATCACTTTATTAATCATGGATGGCCGTCAAAGCAATCTAGTTTACCTCAAGATGTGCAACCTTATTTTCCATACAGAGATGAGATTTTTGTCTGACAAAGGTATCATTATGAAAGGTCAGAAAGTAATTGTTCCAAAGTCCTTGCAACAAGAGTACATTATTACCTTGCATTGTGGTCATCCAGGAACTGACTCTATCAAAAGAAGGGTGAGAGAGATAGTACTTTGGCCTTCTATGTCACAAGACATTGAGAGAGCACGTTCAGCTTGTCAGTTTATAATAGTACAAAGCCACACATAACTGGGTACACTCCTGGGGGCGATTTACACTTATTGTTTACTAACTGTTAGAAGACCAGTGGTTGCAATATTTGGCTTGTTAATGCATATCAGGCCTTATTTTGTAAGTTCAGAGGTATAAAGCAGTATATATCTTAATTGAATTTGTGTGGTCTGATTAAAGGTGAGCTAGCTTTGGCTGAGCTCATGTGGTTGTTACTTAATGAGAGTTGCTGTGCTGTCATGGTTCCTTGCCTTTCTAATAATTTCCTGAACTCTTAAAAGGCATGATTGTTATTCTATTTTTTTTTTTTTTTTTTACTTTCAGGGCAAAAAGCCCAGTGACAAAATCCATCATAGCAGAACCTTAACCAGATGTACCTCTCTTCTCCCTTGATAACAATGCTTTTTTTTTTTGCTGCCTGCATTTACACAGTAAAGGGGCTAGCCAAAATAATAATAAAAAAAAGAAATAGAAGTGCTACCATTTTCTGTAAATTGCTTAGGCATGAGTGTTACTGATGTAACACATAGTGCTCTGTGAAGCTTGTGGTTAGTTATCTTTACAGGAGGTCTTAAATAATACCTTTATTATAAAAAAACACCCATGCCATCCTAAGCTACAGGGACTGCTATTCTTATTTTTATGTTAAGACATTCTCAGCTATGATGTCACCAATGCTACAAATGGTTTAGCACCTTGCTGTTTGTTAAGACATTCTGAGCTACGATGTCACCAATGCTGCAGATGGTTTAGCACCTTGCTGTTTGTTAAGACATTTTCAGCTATGATGTCACCAATGCTGCAGATGGTTAAGCAGCTTGCTGCTCCACTAACACAATCAGGTTAAGTAAACTTAAACTCCACTTGACTGTGCTGGGTCCCAACCAGATCACACCCCCCTTTCTGTACACCACCTACTCTACAAAAACAAAAACAAAAAATAAATCAGCAGCCACAATTTCTATATACTTGGACCTAAATTCTGGTAATGCATACCAACAGGCATTAGAAACTCAGCCTCCCTTCCAGAGTTAAGGAAAACTCTTAAACATCATCAGACTATAAAAGTAGAATGCCACTTTTTCCTGAACATAACATAATCTCATTTTTAATTTCCTCTGCACATATGCCCTATCTGCTTAGATGAACTAGACCATTTCCATCTTTCTCTTTCTAAAATTTATACTTCATACTTTTTGCATTTACACCATCTCTGCCTATCTCAGCAACAGTGCTTTGCAGTAAACTCTTATACTGAAAATATTCTTGACCTAAAGCAAAAATATGTATGCAGTAATACTGTTCATGTCCTCAGATTTTCTTTTACCTGTGGATCCAGGGCAGTTTTCCGCTTGATGGAAAAGCAGTACAAATGATCTTCCATTTTGTGTGTGTGTGTGTGTGTGTGTGTGTGTGTGTGTGTGTGTGTGTGTGTGTGTGTGTGTGTGCTTGTGGTGTGTGTGCTTGTAGTGTGTCTGCATGTGTGCGTGTGCGTGTGCGTGTGCGTGTGTGTGTGTGTGTGTGTGTGTGTGTGTGTGTGTGTGTGTGTGTGTGTGTGTGTGTGTGTTTTGAGTGAGTGCTGGTTAGAATTTTTGGCTGGGTAAGTAGAGTCAGAGATTCTTTAGCATCTCAGTGGACTCCTTTATGAAAGTAAAACTTTGTAAATGTGTTTTATCTTCATTTTTGTGGTGGTCATTTTATGCACTCCATCAAGTTCTGAATTTTTTTAGCAGTCACATTTTTGCTTTGTAGCTCATTACCATATTGACTGCACACCAACTCCCTCTGGGTATACACTTGTGTATTTATTCTACAGTTAAACTGTACAGTTGCCCATACGATGGAAGTTTTACTTTTGCATACATTCCTCTATGTAGCGCCCCTATGCAAATGTATCATATAGTTGAATTTCACCCTCAGTCCATTTTCACTCAGTATTGTGGAACAGAAGGTTTAAAAATAAGATTTTATATATATATATATATATATATATATATATACACAGAGAGAGAGAGAGAAAAGATATATATGGACACTACATCTAAAGAAGACTTTTGACAGAACTCAAGGTAAATTTGTAATAAGAGAATTAAAATATTATAGAATATCACAGCCTATGATGCATGCCATGAAATGTACAGTCCTAGAAGAGGTAACATACCCATGGATACATGGTAAAGGGAATGCTGGAGAAAACCTTACAATTTCTCCTTTGGATTAGATACCATGATAAAACAGATTACTATTAACAACCATAAATATGTGAGGTAGGTAAGAAAAATAAAGGCTTACACAAATGAAGCAATGTTATGTTTCAGTCAATGCTAAATATAAAAGAAAGGTGGAGGCAATAGAAACTTTGAGGAAAAAAGGCAAAGTTCAACCTGGTTAAGGGTAAATTATAGATAATAACTATAGAAAGAGAAATAACTGTAAAAAGAATAAAATGTGTATCAAAATATTAGGAATCTGGATGGGAATGAATTATCCTGCTAATTATGTCTGGGAAAGCAGTATTACGTAACATTAAGAAGAAAACGGGAAAAAGATATTATCCCAAAGAAGAAAAAAATTCAAGTAATAAAGAGATTCATGTTATTCAGACTAAATTATTGACAAATTTTGCATAAGTACCTTTAGAAAATGGAAGCAAGTTACCAAGTAGTAGAAGTGAAAATGAGCTTTGTAATATCACTCTTCCAAAATATGGAAAATGCTACAAAAAGTATGACAAAGTACAGAACTGAAGTAGCCAAGTTATGTTTATGCTCAGTGAGACAATGCACTTGTGAGTCTCTCTCAATGCTTAAATGCAGTATGTGAATGTAATTCTGTTTGAAATCCACATATCATAACTGTCTAGTCTCACTTATAGTTAGTTCCAAGTTGATATTCGTATTTTAAGTTCAAGGGTGTAATGGTTTCTGGTGTTAGATATTAGAGCCTTATGGATCTGGATGGAGTTTAAGGAGATGGTGTGAGACGTACAGATTTTCAGTGATTACATCCATGAAGTAGACTAACAGAATTGCCCGATGAAGTTGTATAGTATACACATTTTAGTTAGCTTAGCACTTTTTCTGAACTTATAACATTATTATGATTTTATTATCTTGATTTTAATCCCACCTAAAGGAAGATATTAAATAGTGTGGAATTAACATGATAGGCATCATCTAGAGATGGGATGGTGAGGAAATGGAGTCAGTTGACCTTTTTTTTCTATGGAAAATGTTCATGATTTACATTTGGGTAGTTGTTGGGTGCCTTTGAATTGTGCCACTTTACCACATGGCAAAAGCAAACATTGTCCATATGTTTTTGATGTACTAATATTGTCTTCTTATCTATAAATTTATGTAATAGCAAATAAGAGAAGTTGGGAAAGACCATTCAGAGAGATGTGAGGATAACAAAATGAGCATTGTGCTGGACCAGTCAGTATTAAAGTTTTCAAGAATATGTAATATGAAAAAAAATCAGATTTTATTTAAGCATTCAGCTCTTGCATGTAAATCTCTTCTGTAATAAGTACAAATTTGATAGAACACCATTTTTATTATCAAGACAAAGGATTCATCACATTCTGAAATGAGGGAATTGGTGGAGATGAAGAAAGAAAGATATTGGGAGAAATGTAAATAATGTATGTAAGCCTGTCTATTTGCATACTAGATTAAGGCTCTGAGTAGTTAACAAGCTGCTTCCTGAGATCCAGGGTACAGGGTTTAATACTTTCTATCTCCATTTGCCTACCATGGATGATGGGGAAAGTTATTAACCAGACAGTGCTCCTGGGTTGCTCCTAAAAAGGAACACTTGTATTTAGCTGATCCATCTTCTTAAAAAAATTGATTAAATAATATGGCCTGTTAGTCTAGGGAAGCATATAGAAATTATGTTTTTGAGTCAAGCAGCTGCATCATTGTCAAACGGATAAATGAACATCTGACATTTAATCTACATGGCTTGAATCATGCTTTATTGCTGTTTGTACAGCTTATCTCTCTTTATCACTGCAGAATAAACTATTGTCTACTAAGAGATTTTGTTCTTGTAAAAAACTGACCTTGAAATATTTATTTCCATTGCTGCAGTAACCCTTAGGCTATATAGGTTGTTTCCCATTTAGGAAACAATAACTAGCCATTTTCAAAAAACTCTGCCCCCTGACCACTCCTTCACTCTGACTGCTGATTGGCT
The DNA here is from genome assembly GCF_019279795.1 of Protopterus annectens. Lineage (NCBI taxonomy): Eukaryota > Metazoa > Chordata > Ceratodontiformes > Protopteridae > Protopterus > Protopterus annectens. The sequence goes on along the minus strand of NC_056726.1, from coordinate 340,657,394 downwards.
AATCTCCAGGAGGGGAATCCGTAGTCAGAATGAAACCTTCTTCTGCACTTTTTTGCCCTCTCGTGAAGAATCAACTCCTGGATTCTCAGTGGCAGCAGCAATCAGCTAAGAGCTTTCTTTCTGACAGATAAGTCCCCACTGGGGAACACCTCCCCTCATAAATTATTACCTTTTTAATAAAAATAGCAATTTATTTGTTTTTTGACTAAAAGCTGTATCTCCCTTTTAAGAAACTGGGCATTTTTTCACAGTACTGGATATTTCCTGTCAGGGACCCTTTATTTTTAATTTAGAGAGTTTATTTTAGTATTTAGGGGTAATTTTGTGAGAAATTGTGTACTGCTTTTGTAAACTTTGAATTTTGTACGGTAGAAACATTTACAGAGGAACAGATGAGAAACTATGTCAGTGTGATGCTTATGCTCAATTTATGGCAACCTATCAGCCATTTTAATTTTTTTTCTCTTGCCTTAAGTCAGACCCAGCTGCCATTTCAACTTCTCATGCTGGCAACAGGCTGTTTAATACAATGATACATAAAATGTTGGATTTGGTAAGAAAATGTTTTCTTCTTCCCCTTCAGAATTTTGAATTACTAGGCACATATGTGAAAACATTTGCTTTGTCATTTGGGCAGTCTGAGGAAATGAACTTCCACACTTTCTACAGAATGCTGTTTTTTGAACCAAACTGTTTCTCCCCTTTCTCAGGTATCTAAACATGGTTTGAAAAGCATGTATAATTGTGCATATACAGTGTCTGAGGCCACTGCTGCTGTTACAGTGTTCAGAAGTTTTGCTTCGGTATGCACCCAAAAGTTTGCTGATGAAGTAAAGTCTGACTTCTTGGATTCAGCTTTATATAATGAGGTATTGTTTAGCTCTTCTGCTACCCATTTTATTAAAAAATGATGAAAAAGGAGAAATTAATTCAGGGAGTTTCTAAGATATTTCATGCATCCCAATACAAATCTTATAGGACTCCCTCTTAACATTAAAAGCTAAATAAACAAAATCAGTCATTTTCTGGCAAGCAAAATACAAAAAAAGAGATGGCCAGAGAGTAACAATAAAATATTTTTTTTTTCAGAAAAGGAGACAGACCAACGGTATTAAATGGCTATGCCAGTATTCCTTACCCGCTTGCCTTTCTCCTGGTCAGTATCTCTAAAAATCATTCCCAAAACCTGACCCTCAACATTCCTGTTTGGCACAAGATTGTTTCAGAATTTTGGGTGTTAAAAGTGGTGCAGGAGGGCAACAGATGGCACTTGATACAGAAACCTCCTTTCAGGGGAATATCTTCTCACACACCAAACCAAAATAATTTTTTCCTCAGGTTCTTCAGTCTTTACATACACAGGGAGTCATAGAACCAGTGCCTTTAACTCAAAGGGGCAGAAGCGTCTATTCCAGAATATGTCTGGTACCAAAGAAAGAGGCCTCTTGGAAACCAGTACAGGGTCTTTCATTTCTAAATTGCTATATGAAAGTTCCATAATTCAAAATGATGACCTTAAAGAACCCGTTACCTTTCATTTCTTACCTGAGTTACTTAATAACTATAGACCTAAAAGATGCTTACTACCATATTCCCATAGCCATAGGCATCAGGAAATTTCTAATGTTCTCTGTTTCTGGGTCATATTATCAGTTATCTGCATTACCCTATGGTTTATCTACGTCTCCATGGGTATTCAAAAATATCCCTGGTCATAGCTTATTGCAAACTGATTGGCATTCACATCTTTCCTTATTTAGACAATGTACTTGTCTTCACCAAAGGCACAATAAAAGTTCACTCATATTTAGGATTTTATTAATGTAGTAGTTAAGCGCTTTCGATAAGAACAATGCAAGCCTTCCTCAGAACAAATTCAAACAGTCATATGACCACACTTTAAATACCCACACATTAGCAATTAATTTAAAGGACCATACCTCATATATAATAAAAACATTTCCAACAAAATTTAAAACACTTTCAATAAACATTACTATTATTAAAACTATCTATCATACATTCTTAATTTCAGTACACTAGAAATTGATACCACATCATTTAATCCAGGGGATATAGATGCATTTAAATACAACATCCACCATAATTCACTTTGCTCTAAAAATAATTTCTATGGTCCTCCCCTAGGATTAATCCGCAGTTGTTCTAAGACTACAAACTTAAATTTATGTTCAGGATATTCCTTTATGTGCTTAGCCACTGCACTAGTATCTTTTCCTATCCAAATGTCATTGGTGTGCTCATATATATGTTGTTTGAGCTTTCGCTCCATTATCCCTATGTGTTCTCAATGTCCATATATTATGGAGAGTGAATATGTAAATATTGAAACTAAAAATATCCATATAGCTGGACGGTATTCATGTCAGACAAAAGGAGTGGCATATGCTGCTAAGTGCTGTTTTTGTGCAGCATATTACATAGGGAAAATGGAGCGAAAGCTCAAACAATGTATATATGAGCACACCAATGATATTCGGATAGGAAAAGATACTAGTGCAGTGGCTAAGCACATAAAGGAATATCCTGAACATAAATTTAAGTTTGTGGTATTGTATGAGGAAGTCAGGAGTGTCAGAGAAGTATGTAAGAGTGGTACAGGATATGTACGAGGGTAGTGTGACTACGATGAGGTCTGCGGTGGGAGTGACGGATGAGTTTAAGGTGGAGGTGGGGTTACAACAAGGATCAGCTCTGAGCCCTTTCTTATTTGCAATGGTGATGGACAGGTTGACAGACGAGATCAGACAGGAGTCCCCGTGGACTCTGATGTTTGCAGATGACATTGTGATCTGTAGTGAGGGTAGGGAACAGGTGGAGGAGACCCTGGAGAGATGGAGATATGCTCTAGAGAGAAGAGGAATGAAGGTCAGCAGGACTAAGACAGAATATATGTGTGTGAATGAGAGGGCTTGCATTGTTTTTGCCAAAAGCACTTAACTACTACATTAATAAAATCCTGAATTTGAGTGAACTTTTTTTCGTGCCTTTGGTGATTTCAAGTTGGTGCTTTTTGGTTGAAGTTGTCGTTTTTATGGCTGAAGGAAGTTCACAAATGGATGTACAAACCATTTCTCATGTGGAATTTAACACATTACAAACATCGGTTAACAATTTAACCTTACTTATTCAGCAGTTAACCGAGTGTTTACAAACTAAAACTGTGGCTGATTTGCAGTGGGTTACATCTGATAGTTATTTGGAACCTGTTTCATTAACATATGATGGCTTTCCTCCAGGCTAGGAGCAGTTTCATCTACTAGCCACTAATGCCAATGAAGGAAACAGTGGAATTATAGCTTTGAATCCTATGGATGATACAGCAGCTGTAAGTGGATCCTTACTTGACCGTTGGTGCTATCGGGAAACGGACAGTTCTACAAGGAGCCGGGTACCAGTCTCAGCTATTGAAAGTAGTTTGGACACATATAAAGATCTTTTGGCCCAGTATCAAAAGTTACATCATGAGAATGGTTATTTCTGTGAGTGCCTTAAATGCAAACAGGTACCTAAAGGTTTGCGTTGTTGGAGGTACCCGACTGGTCTGCAGGAAGATTCACAATTATATGCAGACCTTTTACAACTATTTGACAAAAATGGGTGTGAACTAATGGAACTGTTAATGAAGTATAATAATAAGGAAATGGAACAAATGTATATTAATATTAAAAAGGTGGATGAGACTATTACTAAAGATAACATTTTCCACCAGTTTAAGTGTCATTATGAGAAGATATTCTCTGATATTGATGCTATGTGTCTGGGGATTATCAAAAGGAAGAACAGGAAATTGGAGAGAGACCGGCTTGACTACTTGAATGGTAGGGTTTATCCGAAGCCACCTGGTGATCAACAGCAATCGGTTTCATTGTCGGATCCATTAAATAATGAAGAACTACGGGAAGTGGATCTTGCTTCTGGCCAACAGCCCCCTTTGGAGCTCAATCCAGTACTGAGATCGGAGTGGATCTGGAACAGGAATGAGAATATGAACAGGATTGGGCAATCAGTCTTTCAACAACCATAGGAGAACATTTCTGAATTAGAATCAGAGGAACTGGCCAAACTGGTAGGTGCGACTAGTACCTTAAATATAGTACAGAATTGTACTGGAGACTTCAAAGTTTATAACTATAGTTGCTACAACATTACCCAGGAACATGCCAACTTGTTCAACAAAGGTATGACATTTGTTGCCACTAAGAAAGCTAATCTACCTAGATTATTAATAGACCGTAAGCTTTAAACGAGGAAATTGAATTTGTCATTTTTATTCAATTAATCTGTACCACCTGTTAATAATGGTTTGAGAATACCTAGTACTTTCAACCTAGACCTCCATCCTACATTGAAATAATTTGAGGAGTTTTGTGAACTTGATTTAAGGGCAGCACTTTTATATTCAGGTGTATGTAATTCACCTAATTTATCTAAGGATGAATGTACATTGATGGAAGATATAAAACAAACTGGATCGTTAAGACTTTTACAACCTGATAAAGGTGGTGGATTAATTATAAAGGACCAAGATGATTATAATCAGGAAATGATGGAATTGTTGTATAATGAAACTTATACAGAAGCTTCAATTAATGAGGTTAACATATCTTATTGTAATATATACTATTTTTTGAATGATATGCTAACTCAAGGTCAATTGTCACCCCAGGAATTTAATTTTGTAAATAACGGTGAACCAAAACTACCCACTATATTATATTATAGGGATCACTAAGAGGCTCACTGATGGAACACATAAAACAGGGGAATCCACCTCCAATAGTTGATCTATAACCAGCAGTGTTGAACAAGGCTCAGTCCTGGGTCCTCTACTTCTTGGAATATATTTAACCAAAGTACAAGCCCAAAGTGCATATCTGTGGCTGACAAGTTTGGCTGATGCCTGCAAACTATGAAAGGTCACAGAATCTCCAAGTTATGCCAATTTCCTACAAGAGGGTCTTCATGAACAAATGCCTGTTGACATATTCATGGCCATAAACACCATGCAAATATCTATGTAGTATAATTTCCATTGGTAACACCTATGTTCCTGGTATGTAGCACATCAGCAGCAATACATGATGTACATACTCAGGGGAGCTAGACCTCGGCAGACAGGCCTAGCCACACAGGTGTACACCTAATTTACCTTAGCTCACCATGTCTCCCCAGTAGTAAGTAGGGAATCATATTTTGCTTATGTCATAGCTGATGGCACTGTCACCCGAAAATGACATAGTCATAACATCCATGTACTCTTCGCTCAGCAGACCAATATTTGCGTGCAATGGCTATTTTGTCAGGTACCTTTGCAAGCACAACACGAATGTTCCTCACAAGAGAACTTCAAGTCTTCAGTAGCTGTCATATGGGGATTGTCTAAAATCACTGAACTGTAGCCTGTGTCATATAGAGTACATAGAAGTGATTTCTGCCTTGCATACGGGGCAATGTCTGACTCTGCTTTACTGGAAATTCTGCATGTCTGTAGGTGGCACGGTATATGGATGACTCACTATAAGAACATTAACCTGGTATGTAACATTACTAATACATGCTGATGGGGAGATGTCTACTAGACTTTAACAAATCTTTAAAACAGACTCCTACCTAATGGTAAACAGAGCACCTCATTGGCCCTCATCAGATACAATCTGTAAGATTGGCTGGGTGACTGTCATTTCAACACAGGACTTCTGCCTGTGTCCCTCGTGGACAGGGACAATATGTGCTGATCATGTAAACAAGGGTAAGAACTTGGGTAGGATTGTAAGGGGGTCTAGGCCCACTAGGCTAGTAAATTTTAATGATCCTATGATTCCATACACTGATGTAAAATGCTCTAACATCCACACAAACTTGGCTACATTGAGAATAGCACCACTACCGATTAATGTTTACAGGGCACTGCACAGTACATACACACTCCAAGTCGGCTGCAAGTAGATTAGAACCCCTACCTATCTAATGGGACACACTACAGATCACAATACATAATGCACACACTACACTTTAAGTCTGCTATTAATATCTCTTTAGGTAATCTTATGCTAGATGACATCAGCAGACCTTGCTGTGGTCAAGCATTTGGAGTCCCACATCACCTGCTACAACCAAAATACTGCAAAACCCTACCCCTTTCTAAGTCAGTGTGGTGATCATATTTATGTTGTAGGGAGACACACACACCAAGTGGCCTGGGGTGAGATTAGAACCCCTTCCTATGTGGTCTTACACACTATAGATCACAGTACTTATCACACACAGCATGGCAGCCTTAAGGAACATGACATCAGCAGCCCTTGTGGAAGACAAGAGTTTGGAGGCTGGCATCAACTACAAGGGCCAAAGAGTGCAGAACCATTGCAGTTTGATACTCAATGAGGGATTCTCAGTTTTTTTTGCAAGGAGATATGCACATGCACGCACACACACACACACACACACACACACACACACACACACACACACACACACACACACACACACACACACACACCAAGTGGTCTGGAGTGAGATTGGAACCTCTACTTATCTAGTCTTACACACTATAGCGCACACTATTTATTGCACGTGCCACAGCTGAAGTCTGACATTCACATGGCAACTGATAGTCTTAAGGTACATGATATCAGCAGCCCTTGCAGAAGACAGAAGATCAGAGGCCGAAATCAACTGCCTGGGCCAAAAAGTGCAGAACCAGTACAGTTTAGTAGTCAATGAGGGAATTCTTATTTGTTTTGTAGGGAGATTCAAGCACACACACACACACATGCACACGCACACCCACACGCACACGCACACGCACACACGCACACACACACACACACACACACACACACACACACACACACACACACACACACACACACACACACACACACACACACACACACACACACACACAAGTGGCCTGGAGTGAGATTAAAACCCTTACCTATTTAGTCTTAGGCACTATAGATCACAGTATTTACTGCATGTGCCACAGCTGAAGTCAGTTGTGTACATGCCTGTAGATAAACTACTTGTGGATTACATAAACTAGGCTTGTGTTGAGAAGTGTTTGTGGCCTGCAGAGTGATATTGCTTCTCACTGTTATCTGCATCTACTACCCTAGCAGTTAGATAGATGTTTTTATCCTAGCTATGTGGCTACAGTTGCCATTTTGGCCAAATGTGCCAATTGGGATGGGCAAGCCTACAGGCAAGAATAATGTGACCTGTCAATGGGTGTGTAGACAACATTATACATTACACCACCTGTTCACCCATTGGTGTATGTGTAGTGACATCTAGCAGGCACAGGGGCCTGTAAGTAAGTGGATTATCTACTGTCAAGCCCTTACTTTTGCTCCATTGAGCAACATTATATGTGTCATACTGCAGCTTTACTCACCATTATCAGGGTATGTAGGGCAATACAGACATACACACACATATAAACATATATAAGTATGTATATAACAGGGATGCATATATAAATGTAGGTGTGTGTGGTGTGTGTGTGTATGTGTGTGTATGATATATATATATATATATATATATATATATATATATATATATATGTGTGTGTGTGTGTGTGTGTGTGTGTGTGTGTGTGTGTGTGTGTGTATGTATTTATTTATTTCCAGTTTGATGACCGGGGAGGTCCACTGGGCTCAGGGAGCCCATTTTCAGTGGAGGCCCGGGGAGAAAAGCTCCGCATTACATAGTTTAGTTACATATACAATCTTAGTAAAGAAGACACAATTTACAATTACATTTCATGTTAGAGAGTAGGCATAATTTCTTAGGTACATAGTACAATTTAAATATTTACAATATGTACAATTATGTTTGGTTAGCTAGTAATCATAGTTAGTCAAGGGTTTAGATGTGGAGAGATAATTATAGGGCTAGGTGGGGAGAATGCAGTTGCATTTCCTGGTAGAGAAAAGGTAGGAATGTAGCTGAGGTTTAAAGTTTTCAAAGTTTGCACAAGTCCTTAGAGAGGAGGGAAGAGAATTCCATTTTTTTGCTAAGGAAAAGAATAGCAGGACTTGACCAGCAGGGCGACTGGGTTTTCGAACAAAGATTAGGTTTTGGTGAGTAGATCTGAGAGTTCTCTGAGGGGTGTAAGGTAGGAGGATGTTGGATAGTGCAGGGCACTTAGTGGGTTGAAAAATTAGTTTGTGGGCTGTTGTAATTTGAAGATAGTCTAGATGGTTGGAGAGTTCAAGCCAGTGTAACAAATTAGGGGCAATACAATGATGGGAGGAGTACCTTGCTTTGGTAGCAAGTTTAGAAATCTTATTATAACAGACTTCCAATTTTGAGGTGAGTGTGGCATATATGTTTGTTAATAGAGGAGCTCCATACATTAGTGAGGGGGAGTAGATAGGTAGTGGCAAGAGTATGTCTGGTGGAAGGAGAGAGAAAGTGGATGTTCCTGTATAGCATACCTTGTTTTATATGGGTTTTCTTAATGTTTTGCTGGATGTGAGTGTCGAATTTTAGGTGTTCATCAATAGTGACCCCAAGTAGTTTGGCAAAGGGAACAACCTCTATAGTGGAGTTGTTTTGGCTAATAATTTGGAATTAGTTTTTATCAAGAGGGGAAGTTTTGAGGGAGAGAATAATAGTATTTTGGATTTATTGGTGTTTAGTGAGAGGTGGTTCTGAAGCATCCAATTTTCAGTGGTGAAGAAAGCAGTTTGGGTCATTGTTTGAAGCTCTGGGAGGTTAGAGGCGCTGCAGACTAATGTGAAATCATCTGCGTATTGTACAGTTTTGGTATTGGGTATGGCTTTGTGGAAATCATTAATAAAGATGTTAAACAGCATTGGACCAGGTATGGATCCCTAGGGAACCCCAGTGGGGGTAGGAAGGAAGGAAGGTTGAGGTACCTTTCCCCCATTTTACAGCTTGAGATCTATCAGAGAGGTAGCTTGAGAACCAGGATAAGGTGTTCTGGGAGAGATTAAGGTTGGAGAGATGGTTTAAGAGATGGGTGTGGGAGATGGTATCAAATGCCTTAGACAGATCTAGTCGAACTGTAGAAACTATTTTTCAGAGTCACGGGCAAGATTTATTGTATCTAAGAAGGAGAGAAGTGCAATAGTAGTACTATGGCCAGGACAGAAGCCATGCTGGGTTGGAGTGATTAGCTGGTGATTGGCTAGGAATGGCATAAGCTGAATGTGGATGCATTTTTCCTAGTAGTTTGGAAAATGGGGAGAGGATGGCTATGGGGCAGAAGCTGGAGATGTTATTGTTTTTGCCTCCTTTATGGAGAGGTAGAATGAAGGCAGTATGCCATAATTTGGGCACATATGATTCCAGCATGTAACTATTTATCAGGATGCTAACGGAGAGAATGATACCATCTGTGGCCATTTTTAGGAAGGAAGATGGGATATTGTCAGGGGCATTGGTGCAAGGTTTTAATTTAGAGAGTAATTTTTTTATATGGGAGGTTGAGATGGGTTTAAGCTCGAATATAGGAGGAGGAGGATTGGGGCAGAGGGTGCTGTAGGTGGTAGCAAAGAAAGGGTAGGCTGAGGGGAAGGGTTATTGTTAGGGAAGGTTTTGGACAGTTCTGCTATGGAGCTGGTGAAGAAGGAGTTGAATAGAGACACTATTTCAAGGTCAGATTTGCTGGTGTTAGGGCAGGTGTTGCTTTTGTTACCTGGGTTGAGAAGAGAATTAATGGAATTCCAGAACTGTTTTGGGCTTTTTGATTGGTTAAATTGGAGTTTAATATAAAAGGACTTTTTGTCTCTGATTTTTTTAGCAAGATTGCAAAGTTGTTTATATATAAAAAAAGTTTCAGGCTGCTTGTTTTGATGGTATGTTTTCCAGGATTTGTCTCTGCAGTTTTTTTGGTATCTTTGGTTAGCCAAGGGGCGGATTTGGTTTTTACTCTTTGTTTTTGGTGGAGTTAGGGAGTTGAGGATGTTTAAGAAGGAGTTGAAAAATTCTATGGCATTATCTAGTGGAAGAGTTTTTAGGGGGTTCCAGTTGGGTTGTTTCAGGGAGTCAGAGAAGGTAGTTGGGTTGAAGTTTGTGAGGTTACGTGTGTGGATAAACTGGTGTAGGTGAGGAGAGGAGTGGGTAGCTTGGTGGATGAAAGCTGGCAAGTGGTCTCCTATAGGGTCGGGTGTGATGCCAGAGTTTAAGATTTTATTGGGATGGGATGCTAGGATCCAGTCTAGTGTGGTACCTGGGGTGGTTTGTTTTATTGGGTGTGGTAATGGAGTTAGTAAGTTGCATATAGTTAAATAGATTGATGGATAAGGTGGGATTATATATATATATATATATATATATATATATATATATATATATATATATAGTATATATAAGGGGAGAGACAGAGATGTACATGCTTATATACACACACACACACATATGTATGTATAGATATATATGTGTGTGTGTGTGTGTGTGTGTGTGTGTGTGTGTGTGTGTGTGTGTGTGTGTGTGTGTGTGTGTGTGTGTGTGTGTGTATTTTTATGTATATACATATAGAAGTACATATATTTTATCTATTGGAGAGAGAGACAGTGACAGACAAATATGTATACATATATGTATGTATCTATAGACATATCTATATGTAAAATGTAATTTTGAGCGAAGAGCAACATAATTGCACTCTGCTTAACTAAGTGTATGAGCATGCCCAGAGGGATTTTTGCTAGATATGCACTGACTGGAGTCCACACCTACCAGTTCTCCAGTCTGGGATTTTGTGTGTTACACAAAATGACATCTGTCCCTGTTTCTACACTGCTGCACTTCACTCAAATTGGCTATGACTTTCTAAAGTTGTCTGCTGTAATTAATATGTGTCAGAGGTTAATAATAGTACACTACACACAGACTGACAGTGTGTAAAACCCAACATAATAATCCCTCACAAACAAAAGAAGTAGATTACAATAATGAACACCATCACACAAGGTAATTGCCCTAGTCCTTTGAGCCATACAAGCTGCTTGACAGACAGGGGTAATTTATCACACAATCACCTGTATAAATATGTACATTGTTATTCCAGTGTTAAGTAAGTCATACAATGTATGATCAACTTCTATGTTACTGTCCTGAGATTGGCCGGAATGCTGATATACCATTGATGAATTACTGTTACAGCACTTATAAGGAAACACTGCTGTGTTGGGTGAGGTAACAATACCACATGTTCTGCTGGAATACACAATAATCCGAATATCATGTAACCCCATTGTCTAACATATCCCTTGACTGATGTACCAGTAAGCTGTTGCAATTGGCACTGCATGAATATTCCATGCATGAGGCCTAGTGAATAGTAATGGAAACATAATAGTGAAATCAGTATCTGTAGTCCATGTGGTTATTTCCATCTAAGTAGCCCACTATATTCACTTGCATAATGTACCAGATCCATACCTATATTGCCATATCATAATAATCCTTAAGAGTACTGTGTAGGTTATGGACTTACCTTGCAAATGCAGCAGGTGACACAACTGTAGTTCAGATGCAAGCAGTACACAGCCAATACATGGATAGGTACAGGTTGTGTGGTTTGCCTGCCATCAATTTTAATTACTGTATTTGAGTAGGAGAAAGGTGTCAGTCCCTAGGGCCCTAGGTTGTCAGTGAATGTGCTATACACTGTCTCTTAGCCAAAGCCAGGTTGTACTGAGCACACCTAAGTCTGCTTACATGGACAACAGCAGGTGGTTACTCCTCCAAGTCCTCCTGTGACCATGCCTGTGGTGACCTAGGCACTGGTGGGGGGCTGTGTATCCCTTCCCTTTGCTGCACCTGCTGCACCTGCTGCAGCTGTTTCCACAGGATCAGATTGTGTAGCATAGCACATACTGTGAATATATGTGCACAAGTGGCTGGAGAATACTGCAGGGCTCCATCAGATATATCTAGGCACCAGAACCGTGACTTCAGAAGCCCAAACACATGCTCTGTGATGTTCCTAGTTTGTGTGTGTGCCTCATTATGGAGTTCTTCCCTGAGTGTGTGCACATTTCTGAAGGGTGTCATCATCCATGGTTCCAGGGCATAGCCAGAATTCCTCAGTAAATGGCCATGTGGGATGTCCCCCCTAGCAAACATCTGGTACAGCTGTGATGTGTGCTAGATATGAGATAATCTCCTGGGTATTGCAGATGACCTGGCAGTTGATGGAGTGATACCCCTTGCGGTTAATGCACATTCTACCCTGCTCACCAGGTGGTGCCCTGATGTGTACATGAGTGAAATCTATGGCACTCGGTACTTCAAAGTAGTGGGCTACATGGCAGAACTGCTGCATATTGCTGGTGCTCGCCTCAGGGGACAGGAGAAAAGATATCTGCTCATTAGCATGTGGTATCATAGCATCTAGGAACTAATGAAGTATCCTGGATGCTGATGCCAGTGACACCCCCATCATGTCCCCAGTTGGTCTTTGAAAAGTACCTGCAGCTAGTATCCTAAGGGCTACACATACCTTTGTTTCCACTAGAATGGGTTTCCCTCTGTTGGCTCTGGGTCTGAGTTGAGGGCAGTAGAGCTCACAGAGTTCTTGTAATATGTCCCTGTCCACCTTGTAGTGCTGTAAATCTCCAGCTAATGTATCTCGTGTAAGGTTACCCTGGGCCTGAACACTCTTCTCATTCTCTGTCTAGGCCTGTTGTCAGCAGCACCAGCAGCATTGACTTCAGCATCTAGCACATACAGATGTACCACACCTGCAGCAGCCCCTAGCATTATCTCAGTTAAAATTCCCAAGTCTGTACTCCAATGGTCCAGAGTACTGGGGGAAAATCAAAATGTAGGGTGTGTGCATACTTTATACAGATCTGCTGTAAGTCCACCATGTGTGATTGGCTAATTATGATGCATTTCACCTGCCTAGAATGTAATTAATATCATTTAATGGCCCTATTTTAGAGTGCAGCTCATAGCACCATGCAGTGCAGCATAGCTTATACAAGGTAATAAATATTCATTAAATATTTCTGCATTACATTCATTGCTGCCTACATCATCACTGTCATCTGGGTAGTGTGCCATGCCAGCACATTAAGGTATGAGCCATACCATGCATCATAGCTTATATTCAATTATTAGTGCTGCCTGTGTCATCACTGTGACCTGGGTGGTCTTTCCACATTACCATGCTCAGCTATGCAGTGCACTGAGCAAACATGTACAACAGGGCTTAAATGAGCCTAAATGTAACAGGATGCACCCTCCTGATGTCATCCATGTCACCTGGAACTATCAATAAAGTGTGGGAGTCTACACAAAGTGGTTATGCGGACATGCTTACACCTTTTTTGCTATTTAAGACATTTACCTCATTTGCATACATATCCATGCTGACAGCCTGGAAACTACACAGTTCATAGCCATATTACCTGAGCAACAGCATCAGTGCACCACAATAAGGACCTGATGCAAGGTCCTATAATATATTTCTGACCGATATTATAAAATCTTTTTTTTCCTCTTTTTTTTAATTTTTTTATTTTTCTATTACGCATGTTTGTGCACTGAGGCACATAGCACAAACATGCTGAAATTATTAAAAACACATTAATTTAACTGATTCCCTTCCTCCTTCTGACATCCACAATATTAGATTTGCTCATATCTGTATGTGGTATAACATTTTCAGGGGTGGTATGTCCATAATTCTGGAGTTTTACATCCCATTTATTTGTGTAGATGCCTGTACCTGGAAGAATTCCACGCACACTATGGACACTGAGGCAGTCTACATGGATGCCTTTCTGCTTGTTGGATCTCTCATCCTGCATCATTTGCATAAAATTATCCTACTTATGAGGTAATTTGCATTCCTCAGTATCTCTTGTGTTTGCCCATGCGTGCGCATCGCTAAGCGGCACTTATTGAATCTAAAAATATTCTCACTCGTGTACGCATCACAAATTGCATAGACTTTACTGAATTCCCCCTGTATCTACTGTATTTATATATGTATACATATATGAATATATGTGTGTGTGCATGTGCATGTATGCGTGTGTGTGTGTGTGTGTGTGTGTGTGTGTGTGTGTGTGTGTGTGTGTGTGTATGTGTCTGTATGTGTACAGTTGTAACAACAATCTGAACATAATGTAAATAACAGATATATAAGATAGCGTATTTGTTGAACTTTTCATCTTTTGAAAGACATTGAGTGTTTCCTATTGTCTCTTCTTCTGAATGCTGTTAATTTAGGTGTTACACTGAAAGCATTATAGAACTTATTTTGGAATTTGTGGAGCATTGTTTTATTTAAAATTTTGTTGACAATAAGAGGCTAGTCTTGTCATAGATGCTTTGGTATTCAATGCCCCCCCTATGGAGGAGGACAAGCTAAGGGGAAATTGATAGAGCCTATCAGGCTAAATCCTCTCCTTCATATAGACCAGGAAGCTTGCAACTTGTAGGGTACACATAGTTGGACATCCATCAGATCACTTTGAAAAGCATACTTTCATAGAGAACCAAAACCAAGGTATGCAGCATATCACAATTTTGCATGAATGCTACCTGGGAGGAAGACCTCTTTCCTCCATGAAGTGGCACATTAATAATGCCTTTTTTGCACTTACTGACAGTGTCAGATAAGAGGCATGAGAAGTGGAATACTGAGACTCACAAAAAAAGGCAACAAATATGATCAATAAACTGAACTAAACCTGTTGTTTAAAAAAATTTGTACAGACTTTTTTTTTCTAAATTCTGAAGTTTATCTATTTTTTATTTATTTAATGTTTTTTTTTAGGTTTTGAATAAGTGACATTAAAAAATGTCATGCTTGATAATACATATCATTAGAAAATATTTAATTTTAGAATTGTAAGAGATTAAAGTACTTACAAACTTCAAGACCGCATAGTGCATTCTTCATAGATTATGACTAGAACTCTCTGTGCTTGATTGTCACTTTATGGCATTTAAATGTTGTTGTGCTTAGGTTTTCTTAACCTGGTGACTGTACCTGATGTGCATATTCTATTTTCAGACATGCTGTATAAATTTACAGATGACAACAAGGTATCTAATTATACAGAAACAATAAACAGTTATTCAAGAAAAATAATCTTATTACAAAATAATGAACAGCATAATAATGTTCTAGGCAATGTCATATCAATATTCACAGGTAACCCGGACCGAACCACAAAAGGAGGGGGAGTTTCCATATTTATCAAGGATATCCACACCTCCAGGTTAGTGGCATTGCACAAAGTATCGGAGGCCATCCATGTGCAACTAACAGTGGGCAAGACTGCTTTTCAGTTTATAGCATCCTACAGACCACCCTCTCAAAGTCAGGAATCCCATTCGGCATCCCTGAAAACATTGGAGAACATGAAGATCTCTCCGAACACCATTATATTGGGTGACTTCAACTACCCAAACATTGACTGGGAGCACTACTCAAGCCCCAGCACCTTAGCCCAAAGATTCCTGGAAATTATAAACTCAAATGCTATGGAACAACTAGTCACCACTCCCACAAGAGGGGACAACATACTAGACCTGATCATTACCAACATGGGGACTCTATGCTCCACACCAGAAGTATATCCCTCATTGGTAAGATCAGACCATAAATTAATTTCACTGGATGTCCACATCCGACCCCACCCCAGCCCAGAAAACCACAGTGAAAAACTTTTCAAAGTGAACTTCTCACTTCTCAAAACCGAAGTGGAATCCTTCAAGGCCCCAGGGCCAGTGGAAACTACAGCCCAAACTGCAGAATCCCATATAAATGCATTCTACAGACATCACCAGGAATGCATGGATCATGCTATCCCAAACAAAACCAAGACCCAATCATCCAAAAGCAGGCGTCCAGTCTGGTGGACCCCTGCCATAAATAAACTGTACAACAGAAGGAGGAAGCTACTACATGATAGAGCAAAATCCCTAATAGGGAAGGCATCTCTGATCAGTACTAGCAAAAAATTACGATCCCTCATAAAATCCTCCAAGGCCAGCTTCGAGAGAAAAATTGCACAAGACACCAAAGACAATCATAAGGCTTTTTCAGTTATGTTAGAAACCTGGGATGCAACTCCCAGACTTGTTCTGAGTTGATTCTAAATTACAAAAAATACACTGAACCCACAGACATCGCCAATATCCTGGCAGACAGGTTCAGTGCAAACGTCTCCACCCCCCCCCCCCCAAAACGGCAAGAATCTATCCCGGCAGAGGGCTGCCTCCCAAACATCTCAGATGCTCAGGTGAAGGCTGCCCTCTCCAAAGCAAAAAACACTGCTTCCATGGGACCAGATAGCGTCCCAGGTTGCGTCCTACATGAACTACAAGAGGAACTAATCCCTCAAATAAAACAGCTATACAATCTCAGCTTCACTATAGGATATGTGCCCACAGAATGGCGTACAGCAACAGTGGTCCCACTCCACAAAGGTGGAGCCTCTACGGACCCTGGAAACTATCGCCCCATAAGCCTGACTAGCTTAGTCTGCAAGGCTATGGAGAGGATCATCATGGAGCTTATAAACAAAGACATTGGGGACCTGCAGACACTAGATCCTACCCAGTTTGGCTTTGTCAAGGGCAGATCCTGCCTTTTGAACCTGGTTGACTTCTTTGAAACAGTCACCAAAGCCATAGATGAAGGGAAGGTAGTCCACACAGCCTATCTGGACCTTGCAAAGGCATTTGACACAATACCCCACTCGGGCATCATAGATAAGCTATCCAGCTTAAATATAAACCCCTATGTCACAAGATGGGTCGCAAACTGGCTCAAAGACAGAACCCATAGAGTGAGAGTTGCTGGAGCCATGTCAGACTCGAAACCGGTCACAAGTGGCGTCCCACAGGGTTCTGTCCTGGGACCACTCTTGTTCGGTATATACTTTTCCGAGGTACAGGCAAACGTGGGAGGACTATGGCTCACCAAGTTCGCAGATGACTGCAAACTGGGCCATAATCAACTCTCCAGCTGACACAAACATCCTTCAAAAAGGTCTCACAGAGACAGATAACTGGTGCCAGCGCCATGGTTTAAAGCTAAATGCCAAAAATGTATAGTCATACCCTTTGGCAAAAACAATGTGCCCACAAATTACCACATAGGCGGAAACCCATTAAGTACAGAGAAAGTTATTAGGGACCTGGGGACCCAAGTTGATAGCAATCTCTCCTTTGAAAACCACATTGCCAAAGTGGTTAGAAAGACCTTCTACAAAGCCCACCTCATCACGAAGGGTTTCACATCTAGATCAAGAGAGGTAATCGTGCCTTTATTCATCCCTCATCAGGCCCATCATAGAATACAATGCCCCTTTTGGGATGTACCTTACCCGACACCTGCAGCAATTAGAAAGACCCCAAAAGTATCTCACCAAGAGGATCAAGGGTCTCAAACAGATGCCATATGCTGCTCGGTTAAAAATCTCCAGCTCTACTCAGTTGCATACCGCCTACTTCGAGGCGATCTATGCCTGACATACAAAGCTATGTCAAATCCAGAATTAATGGACATGCTCCACCTCAGTAAATCTAAATCCCTTAGAGCCACACGCTCGAGGGACTTGAACCTCAGCACAGAAATAAACAGAACTTGGAGGGACAGGTTCATAACCCAGAGGCTCCCTTCGCTCTGGAATAGAATTCCAGTTCATGTGAGGCAGAGCACCTCACTGAATCTCTTCAAGAAGAATCTCGATAAGTGGATGGGGGATCGTAGGTTTGTCCCAGGGATTACTCCCGTGTCACTATTAGACAGAGGCTCAGTAAACTAAACCTTAAAAAGGGCACAGTATACTCAAATCAAGGGGTGGCGTAAGCCATACAGAATTGGGCTAGGCTTATAATTGCCCCAGGGCAGATAGCCTAGTATGAACCTATGAACCTATGAACCTATGAACAATGGAGAATCATATAACATAGGTATGTCACTAAAAAGCAAAACTTGTCAATAATCATCTGAGACCTTAGTGGGCTACATTGTAGGTTCATAAGTAAGTACTAGGCTAGTTGCACTTGCAGGACATTTTAAATTCCCTTAAGAAGTGAGAATCAGACTCTGTACCTTGTGTCTGTGACGTAAACACCCTAACAATTATGCCATCCCCCAAACTTCAAACTATGTATGGAGAGACTAGTAACTAGAGTTGCACTGCATAATGTGGTGGAAGAACAGTTTTTTCCCTGAATTACAGAGTTTTTGTTTGTCATAATGTTACTCTACAATAATGTAGTCATGTGAAAATTACCTGGGTAATATGAGAAGGAGGTAGGGTAGACAGCAAAGGACAAAAAGGTAAGGCCTTAGGAAAGAAGCTAGTAAGTTAGAGGCAGGGAAGGAATTGGTGGGAATACTTGAAGAAGCAATGTGAGTTTTTAGGAGTCAGAGAAGCTTGAAATGTATACTTAAGGTATCGATTATACTGTTGCACTTTGTAATGGATAGCAAGACATTTCAGAGCCTTGGAACTGTTTGAAAAACACACTCAAACATTTGCTTGTTTTAAGATCTGCAAGACTCTAAGGAAACCCAATGGTTGTAAATGGTAGGTGGGTGTGGGGATGAGTTTTAAGATGTTGCCATTCATAAAAAAAGTCCTTCAATTAGCAGGTCTTAGCCAGTCCAACTGGTATGTGTGACACAGTAATGTTTTAGCAAGAATAGAGAAAAGCTATAAATGTTGTGTATTTATGAGTCTATTTACATAGACTAGAGGTTTAAATACATACAAGTAAGTCTGAGTTGTTGAATATGCTGAACAGGTTAGCCCACTGCCACAGAGACATGGCATCAACCTGAAATGCCAACAGCCTGAATTTGAGCAGGGGGAAAAAGAGGACCTGAGCAGGCTTGGGAGAGTTATACTGCTGTGGTGGTGCTGCGGTAGCATTGTCGCCTCATAGTAAGACATTGTCCTGTTCGATTCTCAGCTAGAGCGTCTTATGTGTGGAGACATGCGTGAATGGGCGTACCTTCGTTGAAGGTTGTGCATCAGGGCCGGCAACTCGGCACATAAAAATCTACTGCCAATCATTAGCAGACTGGAGTTCCGCTGTGGCAACCCCTAACTGGGAAAAGCCAAAAGACACAATAGCAGGCTTGGGAGAGTTGGGGGGTGACTGTCATAAGCCTTATCACAGCATGGGGTGGTAGGAGGACACCATAATGTACTTCCATTTCTGATGTTTTTCATCAGTAGCAATGATGTGCTAAAAATCACGGGCAGCTTGTGAAATGTGGTACTCTAATTTCAAGTGTGTGTGTGTGTGTGTGTGTGTGTGTGTGTGTGTGTGTGTGTGTATACTGGTTTACATTTGTCACATTATCTTTACTAATAAAGACCATCTTGCATCTAGGTTTCCAAAATTCCATGTGAAATCTATTGTTTAATAGTGCATTGATGTCCTTGTTATATCATCAAAGTATAGGACTGCTAAATGTTGTGTTCTTTCTATTAAGGAAAGCACAAACTGTTTCTGCATGATGACTTATTACACAAAATCTACTTGACGAGGTCGTCAAATGCTAACTTTAAGCTAATGGCTTGTCATGCTTGTGTAGTAATTCATAAGAATGTGTCTTTGCCAGTATACATAGCACATGCTTTTCACTATGAGAAAAAGCATGGACTTGTTTATCAATTGTTAGATCTCATACTGGTCTTATATAAAGTCATTGGATTGCATTTTCTTTAAAAATGGAACTTATGAAAAGGAACCCCTTCAGCAGAAGACGAAAAATTGTTTTGCAGGGGTCTGCATCCCTGCACCATCTTGCATTTCCCATTACTACTTTTAACAACCCCATGGATGCACAAACAGTGGAGTTTTCATTAGTTTTAATTTTTGATGGAAAAATAATTCAATTCATTGTGATGCTACCCTTGTGTTAGGACAGTATCCTACATTGTACTCCTCACTGTATAAGGTAAAGCAGTACATGCAGTAGTAGTTAAACTAAAATGTTTAAGGTATCTATTATTTGTGATTGTTTTCAGTATATTTTCTTTATGGTACTTGTCATATTAATGCATCTGTTGGCTCATCAGCAGCAGGTCAAGAAATATGGATAAGACATTCCTGATATCCTAAAAAGTTACCACAATGCACTATTTCATTCCATAATTATTCTGAATGGAGACGGTGCACATCTAGTAGATTTCCCAGAAATGTTTAGTTAGCCCATACAGACCACTAGATCTCCCCCTGATAAGAGGGTAGGGAAGCAGGGGAAAATACAGTTGTATAAGAAAACTTTTCATAAGATTAGATGTTTGAATGATTACTGCTGCAGTAGCATTAGCTATAGGGATTATATCCAGCAAAGGATATAACAGTTGACCAGCTTTCAAAGCTTCAGGGCACTGTTCACGTACCCGTCAGTTAGCTCAAGCTGAGTTGACATAAAAGACAGGTTTGGTGCCAACCTTTCAGAACTTTCATGCTAACAGAGAGCAGGAGGCTGAGCTCTGAAAGGACAATACCAGGGATAACAAAAAATGGCTACACCTTAGTATATAAACAATACACCAAAAAACAGGAAGGATGGAGGGAAGGATTGGTTGCTGTAGCAGTGACCACACAGACATCCAAGGTATGGAGTATCCTTTCGCCCTTATTTTAAGTTCAGGAAAGAAAACCAGGAGATGAATAGTTTGGCTTAAAGTAAACTCAGATACCAAGTTAGGCATAAAAGAAGGATTAATTCTCCAAGAAACTCTGTCTCTGTGAAAAATAAGACGA
Source organism: Protopterus annectens (assembly GCF_019279795.1). Taxonomy (NCBI): domain Eukaryota; kingdom Metazoa; phylum Chordata; order Ceratodontiformes; family Protopteridae; genus Protopterus; species Protopterus annectens. The sequence continues at coordinate 340,636,631 of NC_056726.1, read as the reverse complement.
TTGACTCATTCGGATAAATTTCTTGCAGAAGTCAGAGCAATCAGTAAAAGTTTTCCTTGTTATGAACCTCAAGTCAGCCAGGCTAGCTGGTTCAAATGGAGCAAGTGTTACCTTCTCTAACATAGAATTAAGATCCCAAGGAGGGCCATTTTTTTCTTGCAGATCGGTTATGCAAAACACCTTTCAAGAAGAGATCCCGAGAACCAAAAATGATTCAGAGAGTATAGTGCATTGATCAGGGCAAGCAGCTCTTTTATATTTATGTGCCCCACACACCTTGCACTTTTATCTCTCCTGAAGTTGCTCCCAAGCAAAGTCTGAGGTGTCTGTGGTAACTGACTACTTTGGAACAGGAAGGGAGAAGGGCAGACCTATATTTAAGGATATTTGCTGTCTCCACCAAGTGATTTCTTATCTGACAACCCACAGCACTGGGATTTGAAAAGAAGAAGGATATTGGGGCTAGTACCAAAGAGACTTCAGACACCATTATATCTTTCTCAAGTGGAGTTTTGCCAGGGGTATCTTGAGAATCATAGATGCCATGAAACCCAAAATCATGAGGTATTCCCTTGCAGTGACGGAAGTCTGAGAGGAAAATCTTAGAAACAATTCTAAATATAGATCTATTTTTTCCTGTGGAAGAAAACCTTGTCAAGCCGAGGAGTCTAGCTGACACCTCAGGAACACAATCCTATATGAAAGAGTCATAAAAGGCTTTTGAATGTTGTCTTAAAATCTCAGCTTGTGTAAGAGATATCTCATCCAACAGAGAGATTCCTGACACTTTGAAAATTACTCTGTAAAGATAAGTAAGTCTTCTAAATATGGAAACATGTGAATACCCTGCTGCCTGCAATGAGCTATAACTGGAGCTATACACTTTGTGAACACTCTGGTGCTGTGGATAGTCCAAAGTTTATGGCAGAGAACTGATAATGTGATCCAGACATGCAAAATCTCAAGAAATGCCTGCTGTCTGGATGACTAGAGATGTGATGATGAACATCTTTTAAATCTGTTGTTACCAGGAATCTTGAATGAGGAAGAAGAGGGAGGCACTTTCACAAACAGGTTTAGGAAAGAAAGATCCAGAACTGGTCTCCATTCATTTTCTTTCTTTGGCACTAGAAACATCTTGAAGAAATGGATTCTAACACACCCTGGGCAAATGATGAAGGACAGATGGAAATAAATGATTCTGGTGTGATGGTTGAGGGATTATCCCCTGGAAAGGAGGAATTTCCTCTCACTCCCATCTGTAACCTTGATGAATATCTTTACAACCCATTTATCTGAAACTGTTGCCAAAGAGAAAAGTAGAGATTCAGATTTTTGGAAAGGAAATGGGGCTCCCAGCATGGGAGTAGGGGGCAAGCTCCCTTGAATAGTCATTCTAATTTGTTGGACTGTATTTGACTTTGGGAGGTTCCAGACTTCGTTTTGGGAATTCCTTGCCATTTCTTCTTTAAATGTCTGTTTACCTGCATTTTGCTGAGAATGTTTATTTATTTATTTATTTTGCCCAAATTGGATGAGAGGTTAGAAAATCCCTTATAAAATTTGAAAAAGGAGGACTGAAAAATCTTCCCGATTCCTGGTATCAACTTTTCCATTACACTTTATATCACCTCTGTACACAGGGGTCAAAAACAAAATCTCTATCCAAAGGAGAATTAAAAATCGCATTTTTAACATCATCAGGAAGGTTCTGAGAATGCAACCAGACACACCTCTTCAAAACAGTACCAGTGTCCATAGTCCTGTAAGTAGTATCAACCAAGTCATACACACACTGTAAACAATGACTTGTACAATAGAAATAACTAATTACTTAAAACATCATTTTTCACAAGAAGAAATTGCAGACAAAACATTCCTCATAATTTCAAAATGACTCAGAATTAACTTTAACATATGCACCTGACAGTTTAAAATTATGAAAATCATAGTTGCAGAAGCATACATTTTTCCCATATTTATCAATAATCTCCTCATCCTTATCAGAAACAGTAGGACTGGAATTAATTAAATGTTTAGCAGCAGTGGGATTAACTAATGTTATATCAGCTTTGTCAAGGGCGGCCATGGTAGTGCAGCGGTTAGCGTTGTCACCTCACAGCAAGAAGTTCTCCGCTGGGGTGCTTTCTGTGCAGAGTCTGCATGTCCTCCCTGTGGTCTGCATGGGTTTCCTCCAGGTGCTCCGGTTTCCACCCACATCTCAAAGACATGCAGTAGGCGGATTGGACACTCTAAATTGGCCCTAGGTGTGAGTGTGTGCATGTGTGTGCCTTCTGTGGAAGGTTGGGCGCCGGCTGGCGACTGAACACTGTAAAACTCCACTGCCAATCATGAGCGGACAGATGATCTGCTGTGGTGACCCCTAACCGGGAAAAGCCAAAAGAAGAAGAAGACAGCAGCTTTGTCAAGTTTGGGAAGAGTGTACAAAACCTTAAAAGACTGAGGAACTTTATGCATCCTATTTGCCTTTTTTAGGGACAGCTGACTAACTAACAGAAAAATCACAGGCACTGAGTTACACAGCCTACAAAGCTGACAGAATTGGAAGAATGGGTGAAGTTTCTGGAAATTCTTTCTGGAACAGCATATGGTATTTTCTGAGGGCTGAGAAAACTCAGTGTTTTTCTACTGAAAACACTGGCACATTCTGGAAATAGTCCCAGAGAAAGAGAAACCCCCCAAGAGTATCAGAAACTGAGCTCTTCTGCAAGTATGAAATCTGGGGAAAAATCCCTGTATCTGTCCCTTCATCTTCCTGTCCAGATTCAGAATCTTGAATCTCTTTAGGAAAGGTGACATCACAATTTCTTTAACCAGAAACTACATTATAAGAAGGATCAATAGTCTGAATTAAACACTGAGGCAGATCTGATAATCTACTCCTATCTAAGAGATTTGAGGAGGAGTAGATTCATGTTTAGTTTTCTGTTTCTTTTTGACAGGAATATGGGGCCAATAGTGTTATTAAAGGCAGCAACAGCTTCCCTGGGGATTATAACATCATTCTGACAAAACAAGGAAGCCTTCCCTGTTCCCTCTTCTAGGATCAACAAAAATTGGCTCACCCTTGTCCATTGATGGGACCCCAGCAGCTGCAGAGGATGTAGCTAATCCCCCACACCAGAGGGGTCTGGGTTAAAAGAGGAGTGTTCTGAAGTACAGCTAATGGCCAGATGAGAGTCACCCACCTGCAGCTGAGGCAAATTGCTAGCCTGCTGTGTTGGCAAAGGCTGTTTGCTTAACATTTTCTTTTTGTGGCTAGAGTAAGGACTCACCATGGGACCGACAGTTTGTACCATGGTCAAGCTGAAAATGATGCCTCTTTCCATGGGGAAAAAACAACAAAAGCCAGTACAACTTAAAAGTCACCTTTTCATATAAAACTACAGTAAAAAGTATTTTAAATGAGTGTCAGTGCCAAAAAGTAAAATAAACACAATTTATCCACAGAAAAATGGTTTTCAATTACTTTAAACAACTTTTAAACTGACAAGAAAAAAAGAGCACTGTTGTTTAGAAGTATAATACAGTCTCATAACAGTCCATTAAAATAGAAACTCCTAGCATTAAAATAACTTTCCTGAACAGGAAAGTGTTCTTCAACAAACAATTTTTTTAATGGAAGTTTTTCCCCCCAAAGGGAGGCTATCGGCTTATTAAAGGAATAGCCAAAGTCAAACTTCAATCCTTGTAAGCCTGAGAATAGCATACTCTTCAACAGCCATAACCTGTCATTTTAGTCAGCTCAGCATGAGCTGATTGATGGTTTGGGTTAATGTAAGGAGCCCTGAAGCTTTGGAAGCTAGCCTGCTGTTATATCCTTAACAAGATATAATCCATACAGCTAAGGCTACTGGAGCAGTGATCAAGATCATGAACATCAGGATTACACGTGGATGAATTCAAGCTATGAGTGAATGGCTTTTTTGTGAGACTTATGCCAGCATCAGGGTAGTGCTTCTAGAAGAGAATTTTGATGATTTTGATGGTTAGGGAGCAAGAGATGATGTTTGTCTTATGGCCATTGCAACAGCCTTTCCTAAAGTGGTTTGGTTTCCAGTAATTTTACTTTTTTTATTTTAATTTGGGTGTTTCCAGTAATTTTACTTTTCTTGTTTTAATTTGGTAATTTTACTAACTACTTATAGCTACATTTCCTTGTTATAATGGTCATTTCACTGTATTTTTATACTTTATTACTGACGAGGGATGACCAGGCAAAGACTGTACTCTAGTGGAAAGAATGGGTGTTGATAGGAGGAATGATGTCAAAATGTGCTAGTAGTTGCTGATCTTTTGAGTCTGAAGGGTGTGTTGTGGCCCATGTATTCCAAAAAGTCATACCTTGAAATCAGAGTACTGACCTTTAAAATGACATCACAAGAACCTAGTCTGATTTTGTGTACCAGCAGATATGTATTTACCTGGCCCCATGATAAGAAACATTTGAAAATACTTCCAGATTTATTAGTGTATGTCTGCATATGTACCCCCACCTTTATTTGAAATATGGGTGTGTGGTCCTTGGTAGTAAAAATGTATGTCTCACTGAGGGTTATAGAGATGCCACTTTTCAGATACCTGGGGTGGTTGAAGATATTGAAGCCATGAACATGTCATGTGGGCATTTCCTTATGAAAAACTGTATCCTCAGGCAATCCAGATGACTCATTTACTCTTCACTACCAAACCTGGGAGCATTTGCTATGTAATCCCATTTCTGTGATTCTGTTGTTCTGTGCTGTGTTGAGAAATTTCAGAAATAATATAATAGTTTTCCACAGCACTTAATGTTTAAAAATGTTTAAAAAAATCCTCTTGAAATGAAAAGGATTTGTACTATCTCTACCCCACCCCCTACCCTAGTGCAATTGCCCACCAAGGAGTGTCCTGCTAAAATGGGGACAGCTGATAGCCATGTAGCTGTCAGGTCCACAGCAAACTCTCCTCACCAAACACTGAGTCCCAGTATCTGTCTGTGAAGTAGGCTGACAGGGTTCAGCATCTGGAAGGCTATTGACATCTTTTTGCACTAATTTGTACACATTTCCTTTGTCTTAGCCAGCCTTAAAGGAAGAAAAAGGTTTCTCCTAAGTTGTTGGTAACTCTCAATCAATCAGGGTCAAATCACAACAGAATCAGGGACAAACTCAGAAATAATCAGGGGCAGTTAAGTACACGTTTTAAAATATTAGTACTATTAAACTGAAACATTGACAGAATAAGGGAATGTGAAGTAATATACATTTTCTGAAGTAAAAGAAGTATATAACTCTAACCACCTATTTTTCCAAAAGTCACCAGTTTTGGGAGAGATTAATGGGGGCAGAACTAAAATTTTAGTCAAAATCAGAGATGTTCCAGAAAATCAGGGGCAGTTGGAAACATACCTCTCAACCTCTTAGAGCAAGAAATCCGGGCAATAGAGTTGCCACTTTTCAAATGGCCAAAGTGGGACATTTTTTGGTACAAATGTCAGATTTTGCAGGGCAAAACATACCCACAGCCAGTACAAAGGACAGAACTTCAGTTCTTTGTCTAAATATAAGCTTATTCTTGTAGCATTTTAGTTGCTTATTCTGTTTCTTATAACATTTAGGTGTTTCAGATACATAATAACTGTTTTATGCAACTATTACATAAAATATACAAAATATTTTTGTCCTAAATTCTCAGGACATTTGCCATTTTTTTCAATTTATTTGCAGGACACAACTGCCCAAAGAGGGACTGTCCCTCGCAAAGTGGGACAGGTGGTAACCCTACAAAGCCATAAATAAAAGTGGGGAAAAGGCCCAAAAATAGGGGCAATTTTTAAATATTGTTCTTTAAAACGTAGAAAGCTGATAGAATAACAGGTTTTACATTAGAACAGATTTTCTAAACGGTATAAGTCTGAAACTCAAATCTCTCTCATTATTTTGTAACGTCACTCTTTAATGATTTGCCAGTAATTTGCCAGAAAACCACAATTTTATGAAAAACGCACAAAAGATATGTGGCAAAAATCTGGAAATTCTGTGAAAATCTGTACACTTGAGAGGTATGAGTGGAAAGGTGTATTGAACGGTGTGTGGGGTATTTCCTTCTGTCCCACCTAACCAATAGTAGTAGACGTAATTCGTAAGTTTTTTTTTTATTAATGTCTTGACTTTTAAAGCACCTCATTTTGCTTCATTCTCGGCGGCTCACCATTTCCTTGGGGTCTCTCCACTCCATAAAGTCCTGACAGCTTCATCTGCTGCCTGCAGCAGTTGCTGCACACACACGGTAGCTGACTGCAGTATAAAAGGAGGACCATAGGACCCTGCACATATGTATAATATTTTCCTTTTACACTGCTGCCGCTCTGCACAGAAACAGTGCTACAGTGCTGTAACCGTGTTATCCAAGACGAACAGCAGCTGAAGGCTAGAGGCTGAAGATTATTTTCTAAGGTATTTCAAAACACCGTAGTTTTTAAGGATTAGCATAAAATGCCATTAACAGACTGTGTGTCTACATCTGGGCGAGGGCATTATTTGCTGAGTTGCTTCCTTTATTGATGGCAAGCTGCACAGCAAATGTCTTTTATTTTTTGCATATTTTTGGTAGACTGTCGATAGAAAACCAACGCTGAGAAAACTGGATTTCACTGTTTTTCAGGATCAATAAAAGTGGATGGCTCTGGGTCGGGTTTGTGTTGATGCATTTTTGCATTATGGATATACTACATATTCTCTAGTCAGCAGTCCTATTCCACAGAAATGCAGGGTGTAGCAGAGCTTTGGTGAAGTCACATTTTTTTCTACCTTTATTACACTTGTAAACACTATGAATGAACGTCTGGATATATATGCGCCGGAGGACGGGGGTGTGTGATACGTAAGGTAACCCAACGTTGTTTTTTTTTTTTGTTACTGGCGTTTTCTGTAGAATGGTTCAGCATCCTCTTAAGTTAAACTAAATACAGTGACATCTTTAACTCTACAGTAGCCGTAGTAAGGAGTAGATCATTTTCTGTTTTCAGGTTCCTTATAGGTACGAGGTTGTTGCTGTACTTTGGGATTACTCCTTTTAATGTACTGCCATTGGCATTACTGTTTGATTCATTGAGGTGAGTTATACAATGATACTTTTATACTTTACCCTGCAAACTTGGCATTTGATGCTACAGGTGCTGTTATCTTGAGCTGCCTTTGTATCAGAGGAGGCAACACGCGTTTTCTTTTAACTATCTATTTATTTAAGGCTGACGGATTTACTAGAATTTGCATGATCAAAGAATTGTGTGTATAGTCCTTTAGTAAACCTTTAGGCATACACACACGTATGAACCCAGTGTATACACACATGGACACATTTTAGGGGCATACACAATGGGGTGGGGAGGTAAGATTGAAAAAGACCCATTTAAGGCATGCATGACCTTTGCAACTCTGTTTTGAGGACATATTGTGTAATGTGGTGGCCTCATCACTTTAATTCACCATTACATCCATGTAAGGAGATTTGTGATTCTGGTCTTTAACACACTGATGAACTAATGGAATAAGTTTTGTACACTTTATTTTTTTTTCTCTAAATGAAGGAAATGGAAGGAAATGCTGGAGGATGAATGGGAGTTATTAGAGCTTTAGGATTACAAGTGGATAAAGAGATGCCACAAGATTTGGCCCTAGCCAGAGATGGCTAGGGCCAAATCTTGTGGCATCTCTTTATCCAGTTGTAATCCAAAAGTTGTCTGGCTAGGGCAAAATCTTGTGGCATCTCTTTATCCAATTGTAATCCAAAAGCTGTAATAACTCCCATTCATCTTCCAGGATTTTCTTCAATTTCCTTCATTTAGAGATGAAACATTAACTGATTAATGTTATTGCAATAATCTAACACCAAATTGTTATACAAACATGTACATGCTAAGAATGACAAGTTACATTAGTTGTTTCCTATTACAGTTTCTCCTCCTGTTGCATGTGCGTGTTTGTGTGTATGCTTTCAGTTGTTGTTCAGTCCTGCGTTATGACATTTGTATGAAGGTCTTTAACACAAATACTATATTTCTTTTTGTCGCATGATCACCGTAAAGATGGTGTGTCTGTCTTTCCTCCCCAGTCAGTTCCTTCTGTAATTTGTAACAATACTAAAATACCTTGTTATGTGAATCCTAAGGTGCTTCTGCTTAATTAACATTTCCAATTGTTAATTATTTCTGTACTAAACAGATTGTAGTTTGGCACACTTATTTAAGATAAATTAAAACACTAGAAAATGTATTCCATATGTTTATTGGAAATGGTACATTTTCTCCACAGGTTAAGATTCTACAGTATGTGATAACAGAAAAGGGTTGATCAGTATATGTTTGCAATTATATTGCTTTATTTCTTTTAGTGGAAAATTACACCCAAGGTGCACTACTCAGTACAATAATAATTCTTATACATTATCCTTTGTTCATAAAGGCATGACATGATCACAGTTCCCCGGCTTAACCATTTCTTATAAAACATAGTTTTAAGCATTTATGTATTTAAAGAAGGGTTTTACAAAAAAAAAAAAAAACTGAGAAGTTTAACAAACAGTTTTGTTGATGACCAGTAAGGCTTATAGTATGCTGCTATAATGCTTAAGAACACTACTAAAATACCTTGGGGAATCTGTGACTGTCACCAGTTTTCAATGTAATTTATTTTATTTATTTATTCCTTTGATATGTGCTGAGTATACACCGTATACACCCATGTGCCCATATATACACATTTCTGTGTACATGTATTTCATGTATGTATAGATACACACACACACACACACACACAAACATTTATATATATATATATATATATATATATATATATATGTATATATATATATCTTTGGGCATACATGCGTGCGATTGGCATATAATTGTGTAGACCCACACACACATCAACACATATATGCTTATATGTGTATGTCATTGTGGGCACATGTGTACATAAATGTTTGAATAGAAGTAAATACTTTCTCAGCTGTATGGTTGCCTCTGTAACACTAAGAATTATGCCTTTAAAGCAGATCCAGGATTTGACATATACATTTGAGTGCATAACCATTAAATCAGCTTGCATACACTATAGCTGTAATAAGTATGCCAGTTTCACTAATAATAGGTACATAAGCCATATTTCTATCCATCACAATTTAATTTCTTCAAATACTATTTTTTTACATACTTTGATGGGAAATGGACCCCATTCCTAAGTCAGAGCATAGCCGAAGTTCATGAAATCTGTATTGCTTCAGTCATTGATGTTAGCCAAGAGTGGTCTTCTTAGCACTCACAGTGCGTCCAGAATTGCCTCCTTCTGTAGTTCAAAAAGGGTTAGATTAATTGGTAGCATATTTAAGTAAGACATTACATTCTTTTTTTATTAGATCTATTGCTCTTAATACTATTTGAACTGCCTAGGTACCTTTCTTCCACATTACTCTCAATTCTCCCTCTATTGTGTGGTATTTTATGACTTTGTATCTCTCTGTACATAAGAGCTGTAATTAGTGAATATAGCAATTCAGTATGTCAAATGTGAATAAAGATTTTCCACTAGGGCAGGTATGTACATGAATGCATTTATTTACTTCATAAGTTCATTTCCTTAGTTTCAGAGTTGTTCTGGTATTGGGTTGTACATTTTTATGCCAGTGTCATATTTTTAAATGATGACTTTGCTTTACAAAACAGCATTATACTTGCTCTGAAATGTGTAGTGGCTGACTTTAGATTGTACTGTTATGGTATGATAAGTAGGACACTAGAGGCATTAGCCTGTGGTGTGTGTGATACCATCTCTTGTCATCAACCTTCATTGAGCTAACATAGCTTATTCGTTTTTGTTATCTTACGGTGGTACAGCTGTGGAGGGTTTATAATCTTTCATATAGTTTGGTAGACTGCAGTGGCAAATGCCTATACATTTGATCAAGTACAAGCTAAAGATGTTTTTGTGGTTTCCTTGTTTGTCACTTCTGAAAAACATAGACTGGCATCCAAGTCTAGCTGAATAATAAGTTTGGTGTGGTTCAAATGGTGGAGTAATGAATGCACCAATAAAAGTGATAATCATTTTCACAAATCTTACTTGTTTGCATTAGTTCACCTTGGCTTTGTAAAATGGATTTTATTTCTGATTTGTAGATCACAGTAATCAGTACTTATGTCACTACTGCAAAGTATTAAAATGTCCATTGATACTTTGTCTGTTATCTACATATAGCTATCCAATGCCTTAATTCTGCAATGTAACTACATTGTGTTGTATCTAGAATAGTATTATGGGATATGAAACCTTTAAAGAATAAACTCCAAGATGAAAACATGACATTGCATTTTTTCTTTTAGCACACAAAGAATAATTTGTTCTTCACTAATTTCTTCATATATGTAACAACAAAACTATGGCACTTAACATTTTCAGTAACAGTAAGTGAAACGTTGCACAGATTGTGACAATCGTTATTCCTTTATTGCCAATCAGTTAAATCTCTGGTATGTACTTTTCAACAGAGTTATGTGCATGGTCTGAAACAACATTTACACAATGAGTGACATAATGTAGCTATCTGTTAAGTTCCATAGCTGACTGATAGTACTACTGCATGCTATTTATTAATGCCTTTGAAAATATATCTAACAGTACAAACGTATGCCTTATAATCAGAATGGAAATAAGAGAACTGATGGAATTGAAACCAACTATTTCCAGCCAGCTGCTGACAAAACATTACTGTTTATTGAATAACATATATTTTACAGATTTCACTCTGGATTGTATTCTGATAGTTTATTGGTTGCTGTTACCACATTTAAATAACTTTGTTAGATGACTCCAAATTACTTCTCTGAATATCCTGCCTATGAAAATATATAATTAGGGGAAAGGTAAGATTATTAAAAAGTACATTAATACTCAAAGTTAATTTTGCTGTCTTTGTAATTGTTTTTCTTAAATTGTGGTGTTACTAACTTTTGAGGGCCATGTGGATTTTTCCTCTACCCTACAAATGTGATACAACTTTCTTTCCATTTGAATAACTTAGCGTCAGAAACATTACAGAAGTTACTCTAATATTTCTTTAAAAATAATGGGCTCTCTGTGTAAATGTCTAAATAAACTACCAAAATACCATCCACTGAGGCCTTGCAGATATGTAGTTCATGACCACAGCACTGGCTAATTAATCTATAATGTATACGCACAAAAGCCTATAACTGAAACGCCTGTCTGCTTGGCTACTCTAGATTTCTATCAATTCACCTTTTCAGGTCCATTCTTTTTTATTAACCTCTTTAGCTGGCAGTATTGTCCTGACCACATTGTTTTATAGCTATTACAAATGCAAAAAAAAAACTGGGGTTCAAGGGTTCAAAAATTATCATAATGGCTTCACTGTTGTAATTATTTGTAGATGACAGTTTCTGCAGACTAAATGTTTCTGCAGGCATCTCTCAGTGAAATTAGGAGCGAAAATGCAGCTTGTAGTTATGTGTTTTAATTATAGAGACCCTGCTCCAGAGTGACTCATCAGATTATCAAGTTGTTCAGTTTTCTATTTTCCTGATATCCATATCATTTCAAAAGAATGTAGACCATGAGTAGAGGAGCGCCCTGGTCAGCCTCAGTAAGATGAGATCCCTTATAAAACCCTCAAAGCTAGCTACGAAAACAAGATTGCCACAGATTCTGAGGACAACCACAAAGCATTCTATAGCTATGTCAGGAATCTCAATGGCAGCATCCAGATCTGCTCTGAGTTACAGCACAATGGCACAAAAATTACAGAACCAACTGATATTGCCAACATCCTGGCAGATAGGTTCAGTGCTAACTTTACCCCTCTCTCACCCCCTAAAGGGCCTATATCTATACAGGAAGAATGCAGAGTCCCTGTAATCACAACTACACAGGTAAAAGCAGCATTCTCTAAAACCAAAAACACAGCATCCATGGGACCGGACAACATCCCAGGCTGCGTTTTACATGAACTTCAGAATGAACTGGCTCCCTAACTAAGTACCACGTTCAATCATAGCCTCACGTCAGGCTTTATGCCCACTGAATGGCACACAGCAACAGTTATCCCACTCCATAAAGGGGGAGCCACCACTGATCCTGGGAACTATCACTTTATTAGCCTGACGAGCCTGGTCTGCAAGGTCACAGACGAAGGTAAGGTGGTTCACACGGCCTATCTTGACCACGCCAAGGCTTTCAACACCATCCTCCATTCTGGAATTATAGCTAAACTTACTAAACTAGGTATAAATCCCTATGTCACAAGATGGGTTGCCAACTGGCTCACTGACAGAACCCACACTGTAAAAGTTGCAGACTCCAAATCTGACTTCAAACCAGTGACAAGTGGAGTACCACAGGGTTCAGTCCTGGGACCTCTCCTGTTTGGTATCTACTTCTCTGAAGTACAGGCTAACACAGAAGGCCTCTGGATAACAAAGTTCGCAGATGACTGCAAACTAGGAGCTATAGTCGAGTCCTCAAATGATGTGGACATCCTACAGAAGGGCCTCACCGAGACAGATGCCTGGTGTCAGAGCCATGTCCTCAAGCTCAATGCCAAAAATTGCATTGTCATCCCCTTTGGTAAAAACTTTGTACCCATGAACTACCACATAGGCAGCAGTCTTCTTAGCGCTGAATGTGTGATAAGAGACCTTGGGACCCAGGTGGACAGTAGTCTCTCCTTTGATAATCACATTGCCACAGTAGTCAGGAAATCCTTCTATGTGGCACATCCCATCACAAAACGGTTCTCATCCAGGAAAAAAGAGGTCATTGTTCCCCTCTACTCGACACTCATTAGACTCATTATGGAGTACAATGCCCCTTTTGAAATGTACCTCACAAGACATCTGCAACAGCTGGAAAGGCCACAGAAGTACCTCAAAAAGAGGATTACTGGCCTCAAACAGATGCCCTACATTGACCGTCTCAAAAAACTCCAGCTTTACTCTATAGCATATCGCTTACTCCGAGGTGATCTCTGCCTAACATATAAAGCTATGTCAAACCCAGAGCTGTTGGACATGCTACACCTAAAGAAATCCCAATCCCTCTGAGCTACACACTCTAGGGACCTAAACCTTGTCACCGCAATAAACAGGACGTGCTGGAGGTATAGATTCCTGTCCCAGAGACTTCCCATACTCTGGAACAAGCTACCCATCTATGTCAAGCAAAGTTCCTCATTAACACTCTTCAAGAAAAATCTTGATGAGTGGATGGGAAATAGGAAATACACCCTGGGGATCACTTCTGTGACTCTGCTCGACAGGGGCACAGGAAATTAACTTTCTTGGGTTGGCGTAAGCCAGGGAACTGTGTTGGGTAGGCTTACTTAGGCCCTTGGGCTGATAACCTAGTACCTACCTATGAACTTGCATACATAGTTACTGCTAGAATGGCATCACCTTTAAATCTATTATTCTATAACAGGTTGTACTTTTTTGAATATATGGGCTATTTGAATGGCTTTAGTGTCATTTCTCTATGATCTGTAATAATGGTTCACTTTATCTGTGTTCAATACTTAGCCTTTCTTTGCAGTGAGTAACTGTACTGTTCAGTTTTCTTTTATTTTTTTGTATTGCTACTTAACATATACTATGTTAGTCATGGAAAATTAAGGATTATTTTATATGTTTTTTATGAACTGTTCATTAATGGTAGTCTGCTTTTTTGCCAGTTTTGACATTTTATTCTGGGTATCTTTTTCATTATACAGTTGAAATATTTCTTACTGCATATTCTACAGTTAATTATGGACTGCTGTTAAAATCCAATCTTTTGTGATTCAACTGGGCTGACTTGTTCACTTAAATCCAACTTGTCAGATCAGTACTAAGCATGTTTGTATTGTTATCCAGTTAGTAAAGTTATTTTGCTTTCATTTAAATATTATTTATGCTTAACTAAATTTTAAAACATCATGTAGGACTAAAGTGGCTGGTAGAGCTGTGTTTTCTTTTGACAATATCAGTGGTGTGATATTGACTGAATGGTTCCATATAACAGAGTTTGTGAGTCTTCCGCAGAAAAAGGCTTTCACAATTTTATCATGTCTTAATCATTGCCAGAAGTCTGCTGCAACTTTCACATGTTCTGTAGAGCAGTATCCAGCATTGTAATTAACATCCTGCTAATTTGTCAAGTAAGTCACCAAAATTTTCATGCAGAAGGTTTTGACAAAGTTTTTTTTTAAAATAGCTAAAGTCGACAACAGTTAAAATACAGATAATAGCATACCGATGATTTTAATTCGCTATCCCATGTTAACAAAACACACTCACATAAATGTCGGTATACTTCTGTAATTATAGTGGTCATTACTGGGCTGTCATTAACAGCAGAGTCCAGTTTTGAAAACAATCCTGATAGTTTTTTTTTCAACAAAAGGCATGTGGTCGAACAGAAAATGTTTATGTTGTGTACAGTCATTTTTTCAGTGTATTGATGTAAGTACATAGCCATTGAACAACACACACTTTTTTGATTTACAATAACTGAAGTATAAGAGGTCAAGTGAATGACTTGAGTGTCCAACAGTCAGTTGGATATGGCTCTGACATAGCCTTACTACAGCCTTTTTATTTTGTACAGCACTTGATTAGAATGTATGCAGCTGTTTTCTTGCCAGCCATTGCATAGATTTGGTGGTTTGGTAAAATAAGACAACAGTAGATAAGACAGGACTATAAGTTTTAAACCCATTACTGTAACAGCATCCAAGCCAATTGTCAACAGATGGTGATAATGTCAGTTATACTTCTTTTTTATTTGGTTAGCTCTACAAAGACATGCTAGAGTATGGTGTTATAAACATGGGTGTGATTGTTCAGACTTCCATAGATTGTCATTGTGACACCCCAGCGCTAGCCCCAGTAATCAAGGAGCCTCAATCCTCACCACTGGCAACAGTGGGGGATGTACACAATGGGAGGATGATGAGTACACACACAGTAAAGTGCAATTTCCCTTAAGACCACATAGAGATCACAGTCAGTCTGGTTCTGGTTTCTCCCTCTCTCTCCAGATCTCCAGTAAGACTCTCCAGTGGCACAGCTATAGAGTTGAGTCCTTAGCCAGGGTTCCAAGCCAAGTCCTCCCAACACTCTTTCTGTCCAGACAGTGCTTCATGTCACTGCCTAATTAGCTCCCACATACACACACACACACACACACACACACACACACACACACACACACACACACACACACACACACACACACACACACACACACACACACACACACACACACACTTTGAGATTTGATTTATACACAAACACACACCTGGGAAAGGCTGGCACAGGTTTGCTAGCTATGTTCCCTTCTGCCCAGACTATAAAGTAATTATCACTGACAACAGACCCCTTATCAGCTACTTTAAGGCCCTTACCAAAGGGTGTCCAATCCTCCTGCATAATGTTACTATTAATCCAAATGGTAGTCTGACCAAGAACAAGGCTATTTAGGAGTAGCCTGTAGAGTGTCACCAAAAACATATGCAAGTACTCTCAGAGCTTAAATATGTCTCACAAATATCAGCCACAAAGCTAGGTTTAAATATAGTTAATAATAAAGGAACAAGACAATACACAGTAAATCAACACAGTAACTTCAGAGTTCAAAATCAAAGGAAATATTTAAAAAAACATTGCAGGACAGTCTCAAATAAATAAAGAAAACATCTAAGCTATACTTCACTATATTCCTAAATGTAGCTAAGAAAAAATAGTGTGCTCTAGACTTATTTACAGCAAAGCAAATGTAGATGGTGGTGATGAGTGGATGCTCTTGTTACATCAAAGACAAAGTACAAAATGTCCAGTCTCTCTCTGAGATAGTTCTTAAATTAATATCAAATATTACTTTTGGGTTAGCTTGGATGGCATCACTTTTTGTCACCTGACTTTAGTTCACAAGCTACCCCCTTTGTCAGAAAGTACAAGCATTTTTAGCGTCTCTCTGTAAAAATACTTATCTCTCAGATGTTTGCAGATCCTGAAAGTCATAAAAAAACACGTCTGCATCTCAAACCTAGTAATTACTTCTCTTCCAAGACAATACAAAAAACTTCTAACTCTAGACATTGTGTCTGCTACACTGAAACTGAGAGATAACTTTTATAACACAATCATAAAATAATTTAGTTTCAACTTATTTTCTTGAAGTTTTGCAAGTTAACCTTTTATGTCCCAGTTTCTACTGTTAAAACCTATGCAGGTATACTATTACAATAGTTTATATACATTGCATAATGATGCATTTCTTGACATTCAGTTTGAGGCCATGCTAATGACTGATGCCAGAAGCATGGCCTCAAACTGAATGCCAAGAAATGCATCATTATCCCCTTTGGGCAAAATGGTGTCCCCACTAATTATCACATTAATAGCAATGCACTAAGCATGCAATCAGTCCTGAGGGACTTGAGCATCCAGGTTGATAGCAACCTGATTTTTGCCCACCATGTTGCCTCCATTGTACGGAAGGATTTATACATGGCCCACCTCATAAATAATGGTATTTCATCCAGGAACATGGAGGTCATAACATCCTGTACTCCTCCCTTATCAGACCCATTATCGAATGCAATGCCCCCTGTGAAGATTGGGGAAGATGGGTGAAGGCTGCCAGCCCAGCCAAATAGAATTTGCTACATAATTCTGGCATTTGGAAATACAAATATAACATACAGGCTTGTTTCTTAAATGAAAGAAAACACTGTAAAATGTGAATTTCAAGATTGTAGCAACATTGCCATCTGCTGTAAGGAAAACTAAGCCAAGCATTTCAAGTGTTCTTTGAAATTAAAATTATGTTTTGTATGTCCTTTGAAGTTAGAATTTGGAATCGATGAGTCTGGCATAAGCATCCTGCCTATTGTTTTAAGGCTAAAGTTAATGACCAGAATTTACATGTGGAATGTCCTTTTTTGCTCTAAGTGTAGAAGAATATAAATGTAGTTAATGTGTAGCCAAGGAACTCCAGGAAGGATGAAAAAGATGATGTAATGTTTATCAGAACTGGAGTTTCAATTTAAACAGTGAGAACCAGAGAGTGTTAAGTATTTTGATCTTGGATATTCAACTTATCAGCACTCTGCTTGTGTCTTAAGTAAGTTATCTTAGAAGTATGTTTTCTTGTAGAAATAGCTACGACTATAAAGATTAGACTAAGTGTTTTTCTGTTATGTCAGAACTGTACTACGGAATTATTTTAAGTTGCTGTGTGATCTCTGAACTCTTGAATAGCACTGTGGTGCAGTAGTATTGTCTTGTGTTTTTAGTATTTATTATTAAATATTTTTAAACCCTTCTCAACTGTGGCTGGTTTATGTAGAGATAATTAAACTCTAGAGTACATTGCATATTTATAGAGTTTATTGTACAAGGCCACGCTAATAAGCCTTGACTGATTAGTCACACTTACCAATTAGATAATAATATTGCATAGTAATAATTGGACACCGTTTTAAGGGCCTTTGGGGAGCTGATAATTATTAGCTGTTGGTGGCAGTGATTACTACCGTATAGTCTGGGTAAAGGGGCATGGCTAGAGAATCTGTGTCAGCCTTTCCCGGGAGTGTCTGTGAAGTTGTATAAATAATTATCTCAAAGTGTGTGTGTGTGTGTGTGTGTGTCAGCTACTTGGGCAGGGACACAAAGCACTGGTTGGACAGAGAGGGTACTGCAGGTTAGCTTGCCAGCTAGGCTGAGATCTGGACCATATAGCTGTGCCAGTGAGGGGTCTTATTGGGGACCTGGGGAGCAAGGCAGCAACCAGCCCCAGACTGACTGCGATCTCTGTGTGCACTTAAGGGAAATTGTACTTTACTGTGTGTATTTGTTATCCTTTCCTCTTATATGAGATGCCCTTTCTGGAGTTAGTGGTGAGGATTGAGGCTCCTTGATTGCTGGACCAGAGTGCGGGCATCACACCCCCTTTGACATGTACCTTGCTAAGCACATGCAGCAGTTGGAGAGACCGCAGAGATTCCTGACCAGAAAAATCGAGGATCTCAAACACCTATCCTATACAGATAGGCTAAAAGCCCTGTCCCTCTACTCAGTCTCCTACAGACTGCTCAGAGGTGACCTGTGTCTGGCAAACAAGGCCATCTCAGACTCAGCCTTGCGGAAGTTGCTGCATATCCGTAAATCAAACTCCACACGCTCAACCCGCACGCAAGGTTTCAACCTAGTCTGTGACATTAATAGAACTTGTTGGCGGAATAGAATTGTGTCCCAATGACTCCCTCATCTGTGGAATAGACTTCCTCTCCATGTCAGGCAGAGAGTACCTCACTAGCCCTCTTTAAGAGGAACCTGGACAACTGGATGGGAAACAGAAAATATACCCCTGGGATCCCACCATAGTTTTCATATTTTTCCCCTTGCAAACAGTTTTCCTATATTAATGAAGGGAAATACTTCCCAGCTAATATTGTTAATTTATTTAAAATGTTGTTTTGCATATTCTCTTGTGGTAATACAAAAGTCAAATAAAAATTCTAACATATTTCTTTCCTTATGGATACATAAAGAATGCATGACTCAGCTCAAACATGCCATAACAAAACAGAATAAAGGAAACATTGATCATTATAGCTTATTAAGTACGCACTTTATGCACACATGACATTAGTCATCATCTCTTGTATTATAGTTAAGGTCTTATTGTGGAGACTTGTAACAACTCAGAAGCTGAAATTAAAATAGAAGTGCTGTTGGAATTATGAATGATTCATCTTGTGAGCTGCATGTATGACAGAGGGTTTGTTTCAATACTGAATGAGCACAATGTCAAATGTGTGCAGGAATATTAATGTTTGAATGAAAAAGTATTAGTTGTGAAGATGTGAAACACTCTGTTATAGCAGATTTTGTTTGTCCTTTCTCCAAGTTGAAAGATCTTGCAGTTGGTATATATGATATGTAGGAGGTGTGGGGAGTGCAGGCAGCTTGCTGCCCTGCAGAAATAAAGCTGGTTTTTGTTATGCCAGCATTTAAGTGAAAAGCCAATTCGATGATGTAATTTCGATACAGACCGGTATCCTGGGTCCCGGGTGTATCTTTCACTAGAGTGTCCTCAAGCCTCTCTCAAACAGTGTTAGAAAATCCGTCTCAAATCCAAAAATTGTCACAAAATCAGGAATGGATATTTGATGCTGGGGTCTATCACCCTGCATCACCACATTACCTACTGTTTGCTATATAAACACTTCGAAGATTATACAATCAGAGAGAATCATATATATGCATGACTTTTCTATTACATAAAATAAATATGTCATTTCTTCTTTATGAAATTTGGTGGAAAGTACAATTTTTGAAATACAGGACTCAAACTGGTAGAATTTCAGCAGCTGTATTTCATTAGCAGAAGGGACAACTGTTTAATTAAGTAGCTGCTATATTTAAAAACAAAACAAAACAAAAACAGAAGTTTAATCCAGAGGTCCAAGAACCATTAGACATGCCTTTGGTTTCAAACATTTTAATTTTTTTCATGTTAATAGTGATCAAACTCTGCAGCTCAGGTGCACTAACTTTGAATTGAAAATCTTAATAATAGTTATGGTTCTGGGCACATTTAGATGAACCCCCTCATGCTATAACCATGTTTACCAGATCAGGTAACAGATAAGCTGCTTAAGAAGTGTCTTTATGTATATTGTTGTCATCTAATGAATATAATGTGTGGGTTTAGCATAATAGTTAAGGTCTTCATCTCATAGACACAGGGTGCACGGTTTGATTCCAACCTTGGGTAATTGGCTAGGCTTAAAATGGCCCTTCAGGGCAGTTAACCTAGCATTCACCTATGAACTATATACCATAGTTGCCAAATAATGACTAAAGAACACATATTATTAATTTGCATTTATAAATTTTGCATTCATTGGACAAACATGGTATCCTACACATCTAGCCATGGTTATGAGTCATATGTGACTCCCATAGTGAGTCCATGAAGAGCAAATTCCATCCACAAAGATTACTAGACATGCAGGGAATGGAAGCTGATTGTCAGACCATTCACCCTTATCTCTCTTGTCTCTCTGTCACACAAACACACACACACACACACACACACACACACACACACACACACACACACACACACACACACACACAGACTTACCTATGGTTGGTTACTCAGCTATGCATCTAATGCACATTTTAGGGACTTGGGAGGAAACTGGAGTACCCAGAGAAAACCCACACAAACATGGCATGGGCATGCAGACATCACACAGAAGGCACCCTACCTGCAGTCTACCTAAGGGTCAGACCACAGATCCTCTTGCTCTGAGGTGAAAATGCTACTCTGTGCACCACTCTGCCACTATAATTTACCAAACACAGCATTCAGTATTTTATACATGGCAGAAAGCATGTACAAAGTATATGCATAGATGTATGCATAATGATATAGTGCAGATATAAATGTTGTTTACTGAAATTAAATAAAACTCCCAAAGATCGACGTTTACAAAGATATCATGTATGTGCTGAGCAACAGTCTTGGGGCATACAAAACTTAAACTAAAAAAAAAAATAAAATAAAATATCATTTTTGTGGGGGAGGGGGCCCTGTGCACCCCCTGCTAATTATATGTATTAACTCAGAGATACCACACTCTTGGGAAAAGGGCATATTCATCTAGCACTCGAAATGTGCAGTCTCACGCACCTGTCGACTGTCTGTGTAGTCAGCCATATTCTGTCATCTAAAGAGATGCCGACCAACAATAGATTCAATGTATTTCGGTGGACCCATATGTAAATTGTATATATATATATATATATATATATATATATATATATATATATATAGATGTGCGTGTGTGTATACATATGTTTGTATTCACATACACGCACACACATTTATGTAAATAAAAAAAAAATATATATATATATATATATATATATATATACAGTTCATACCATGCAAAAATTGCCCACTGTCTTCAAACTTTTTATATATGGAAGTTAGAACTTTTGCATTGTCTCACCCCTTTGGTTTTACATCCAAATATACACTACTATTCCTCCACGTTACTTCATCAAAAGACAGCCTAAATTTGTATTCCCTAGATATCTAACAAACTCAGAGATCTGGTCTTGGCCACCTTGACAAACAAAATTCAAATCATCAATATAATGGAAATAATACATTACAAAATTATTTAAAAAATTATGCTTGTAAATATATTTAATTTCAAACAGTTGCATTAGCAAATTAGCATACACGGGGGCAAACAGCGCCCCCATGGCTGTACCCTACAGTTGTATAGTACATTATTAAATTAAAAAAATATATTAAACTAAATTGCAAACATTCAATAACAAAACTAATAAGTAGAGTTCCCCCCAAAAATATTCGGAGCTTGAATCCCATGTACATGTTTAATATTCGTATAAAGGCTCTTCACATCTAAAGTTAACCAGTATATGTTGGATGTCTACCTTAAATTCTTACGTTTTGACAAGAAATCAGGGGTGTCCCTGATATATGATGTCAGTTTAATAAAGCGATAAAGAAACTCAGGAACTATTAAACCAATATTGTACAAAAAATATGTACAAGCTGAGACTATTGGTCGACCTGGGGGTTATTAAGACTTGTGAATTTTTGGAGAACTATTAAATGTGGCCATACTGTATCCTTTAACTGCAAATCTTTTTTCTTCATCTTCCTTAGAAATAATCTCAATCTATGTCATTTACACAGTAATAATTCATATTGTTTCATTGGCTCTACATATACATCTAAAGAAACTTCTTCATATGCATTTCTGTCATTTAAATGCTCCATACACATTTTAATTATTGCATGTAGTGCATAATCACAATCTTCTTGCCCTTGTCAGAAGGCTTAACAAGTCCTTTAAAGCTCTCCATTCATTTTTAGTTAAATTATAACAAATTAAATGTTTATTACTCATTAATTCCCTATTCCCTATTTTTCTTCCATTGTAAAGTTAAGCATAGCTGAAAAATGCTGGACCTCTTCGTTATTAAAAGGAGGCAAGAAAGAACTGTAATACTTAATATCTGTTTTAAGTAAGCAGTACGCATTTACTTCAGATTCATCCCCCACCTCAGACACACGTGAGTAAAAACTATCATCACAACTATCGTCAACACAATTAAAATCACTGGATAATTAAAAAAAAATGTATTGTAATAGATGCAATTTATGTACCAAATGAAATATCTCATATTTCAAAACATATTAGTGTGGTAAAGTAGTAGGAAAAACATCAACCCCAGGTTAAGAACTACTATTTCTTCATTACTCAAAAAAAAGACAAGTTAATAATTAAATTAGTATTAGTGCCCTCTCCAGAAGAGCAAGAAAAAAGTTCATTTAAACAGCCACTGACATTTGTTTCATTTGTAGTTTGGTTGGAAGGGTCTCTCTGTATTGGCTGGATAACTGGATTCATTATTGCCTCTCCTTCTCTTCCTATAATTAGAAAAGGCTGGCTTACCATGATTTTGTACATTCTCAAATCTTTGTTGATGTGCTACACTGTCCTGAGCTGGAGGGAGAGGGGGAAAGCCATTTTATCTCCTTCTCATTCACTAGAGAGGGTGGTCCCTTCTGAATATGCAAAGGAAACCCCATAGGGCTTTCTACAAGTTCTGCTGAATCCTGATTGTGTATGATCCTGGCTTGTGTTTCTGTTGACTGACTTTCCACATGAAGGCTTTATCATTGTTATAGTCATGGACATCTCTTTTCAGTTTGTTTTGCTTTCTTTCACCCAACTCTCTATCAAAATTCTTTAATTTATCATTAGTATCTGTCAAAGAATATCTAATATAAGTTCAGTAGCTCGTGCGATAACTATGTGACAGTATAGTGCAAATAGCTAGATAGGCAGGGGTTCTAATCTCAGTTCTGGCAAGTGTGTGTGTGTGTGTGTGTGTGTGTGTGTTTGTGTATAAATGTTTGTAAGTGTGTATGTTGGGTTGGGAGGTTGGCATAATGGTTAAGGTGTTTGCCTTACAAACGCAAAGTGCAGGGTTTGATTCTCACATGGGGTAATTGGCTAGGCTTAAAATGGCCCACAAGGGCAGTTAGCCTAGTATTAATCTATGAACCTATAACCAAAATGCATTGGACTATGTGGTTAATTCAGAACATAAAGAATTAATTTCTTCTTTCAATTTACACTGTTTAAGAGAATCTCTCTGCACTAGTATGTTGATCAATTCCAAGGAACATCTGTGAGCTGTAGCTATCCACCTTTTCTGAAATTTCTTATCTTCCTCATTGGACAAATCAAAAGGTGTAGTGGGGCTTTTAAAGCCACTCAGCCTCCTGGGTGTTATATCCAGTTCCACATAATGTTTCAAAATCAGAATATTAAAATACACAGCTGTTTCTTGATGTAATAAATGTTTTTTCATCACAGTTTTTGTTTCTTCCTAATATAGTATAGTATAGTATAGTTTTATGTGACCATTATTGACTTGGAATGTGTACAGCTGATAAAATAGTACCAGCAAATAAAATGTTTCTTGCACTGCATTTCTAGACTTGTGTGTATGTGCAAAAACTGCAGCCATTGCATGGCAAATACTTAGTAGCAATAAAGGCAGTCCGCATTTTGACTCTTTGCCTGCTGCCTAAATAAGATGGATTTTGACCAATATGTAAGACATATTTTTATACACTGTGATACAGTGACTGTTGGGTGTGTGAAACACAAAGTGCTTGTGTTGTTTTGGTATGTGCTGTGTGTAGGGCTGCATTTGGTAGCAGGTGTGTAATAGGCAGGAATTGCAGAGCAGGCAGGCAAATCTTAAACAGGCTTGTTGTTGTTGTAGCCAATGGGGAGCAGATTAATCTTTGAATGTGTATCATAGCCATTCCCCCTGGAGGAGATCAGACTTCCTGATCTGAGCCTAGAAAGTTTTCTGAAGCAGTGTCTCCATGGAACTATACAGGAAAAATGAAGGCAGTCTAGAAGGAGTTCCTGAAAACTGAAAAGAAAAAGGCAATTGCATGTAAAAGGTACTGAATCAAAAATGTTAGCATTTGTAAGTACTGTGTTTTATTGTCCATCTTTAAGAGAAACCAGGTGTATTCAAAGAGTACTAACATTTTGTTCACCTTTGAACTGAACTTTGAAAAAGGTAGCAGTGCCTTAATGGCTGTTTTTTCTATGCCCCCCTTTATTTTGTTTTCCCTGGAAATAAGTCTCATAGATTCATAGTTTAGTACTAAGCTAACTGGCCTTGCGAGCCATTTTAAGCCATGCCAGTTATCCCTTGTGAGACTCAAACCCTGCACCTTGTGTTTGTAAGGCAAACACCTTAGCCATTAAGCCACCCTCCTATCCCTCATTTAAAATAATACAATGTTAATTCCAGGGACAATTTTTATTACTTCAAATCCCTGCTAAATACAAAATTTCTGGATGGAGTGGGGCAGAAATACACTTTTTAGTTTAAAATTTTAAATAGAGTTTTCATGACAGCCATCTGGAAGCAAATGCTCCAGGTGGGTTATTTTCTCACTCCAGAAAAGAATGCAAGTAATACTGTGTCACAACTGGCATTTTCTTTCAACTTGTGTGATAAACTGTGAGAAATAAAAAAATACTAAAACAAATAAGAAGCATAAACATAACCTGTCTGTGGGGATTTATGTGGGCAAAGGGAATCCTCATGGTGGTCAGAAACACTGCTTTGAGAAGAAATTTTCCATGGGTGAAATCATTCTGTGATGCTAAAAAAGTTTTTTTTTCTCTAAAGTTGTAGCTGCTATATTCTAATTCAGAATGGGTAAATGAACTGAAGCTTTAGTTAACTCTGCTACAGCTGCTCAGAAAAGGTGTGCAGCAAAAATGGAATTATGCAATTTGCTTCCAATACCTGCTCAGCCTCCCAAAACTGCTGTCTGGATTACTGTACCAACTATCTACTTCACTGAGAGTCCCCAAAACATTATTTCCCCAAAAATTTTAGAAAAAAATGTACAGGCAGACTTACTTGATAGCATTTGAGAGATGCAGCTAGAGAAAACTGGCCCCAAGTTGAGAGGGCTAAGGTACTGCCATCATATCTAACCAGGGGTGCACTAAATGCAGACAGAGATACAAAGAAGTAAGAGAAACTGAGAAAATGCATTTGATTGCCTAGGGGCTGAGTTGTCACATGAAGTGCAGTCTCTTAAAATTCACAGCTAGACATTCAGTATAACGAGATTGGTAAGGTCACAGATGTCTGATTTATAGCATATTTTAAACATATCAGTAAAAGTATACACATCTTGGTCATAAATTAATTTAAAAGGATACTTCCAAGCAACTAAAGAAGATGGGTATTCCAAGGTGACACTAAATGTTTTGAATCTGTAGCATCTCAGTAGAATGTCTGTTATCTGAAATATGCAACCCCCAAGTCAAACTGGCATGCATCAAAGAGGTAATAGTAAGTCTTCACTTAATTATGTTCCTTTGCCAACCATCAAGAAACTGTTACTGTTACTGTGTAAGTTGTCTTCTTTAACTGTTCTAAAATGGCACTTAAAATACTTAACAGTTACTAATATCGTCTTTAAATTACTGGAACTTAAATTCTGCTTTTTTTTTTACTGTGCTGATACCAGTCTTATTAAATGTACTATAACTGGGAAAGGGATAAAGACATACACGGGTTCTTGGACTTGGGGAACATGTTTATGTTAGGTAGATCACAATATATCTCAAGCATAAAACAGCTAGTAAGCATACGATTGAAGGAGTACTTGTACATGGAGACCTGGGAAGCACCCTGTAATATACAGGGAAAGACAACCCCTATTAGGCAAAGTGTTAGACTAAGTTGCGCTAGTTTCTAATTCAATGCATGGTGTGATAATTGCCCAAGGCTTTCCCAATTTTAAAGAATTATGGAAGATATGGTGGGGAGGGTCAACTGAATACATTCCAAAAAATACATAGCCCCAGTAAAGAAGTACAGAAGTAAATAAGAGTTGGCTCTAGGTGGAAGGGTTAAATATATGTGATACAGACTGTCTCCATCTGTTAAATTAATAAATTAAGCCAGTGTGGAACTTTACAGGGAAAGGTTGATAGGTAGGAGTATACAAAGGGAAGCAGGTTTAGAGATTGAAGAAGTGATAGATGAATCACAGAGTGAAGGAAAAGGAACAAGAGAATTTGAACAGAACCCTAAGCTTTTTCCTGCTACACAAAAACGGAGAGCCAGTCAGAAAAAAAGCAGGACTCCAATGGTAAATAAAATAACTACTGAAGTACATGAAGGCAAAGTACCAGTACCCTGGCAGAAGAAATTATTTTGTGAGTTAAGTTTTATACAGGATGATCTTGATGAAAGGGAGAAACCTGTGTGTCTGTATTTATAATAGAAGAGGCCATGGTTTCCACTTTAAGTTAGGGTATGGATGAAAATAATGCTGAGTTGGCTGACCTTCCAATAAGCCATGTCAGTTTCAAGGAGACTTAGAGGAAAGACTGTAATGTAAGCAGAGCTACAAAGAGTATATCAGGAGATGCTCAGGATATAGAGGAACATAGATCAGCCACATGTTTGTACCCATGCATTGAACTAAAGTGACCTTTTGTGACACATGACTAAAGACAAGGCAGATACTGAGCCAGTTAGTAGAAAGGCCTTTTATAATATTTATTTATTTGTTTGACATTTGTTTACTGGGATGGTCCCACTGGGTCAGAAAGAACCCATTTTAGTGGAGGCCTGGGGAGAAATGTTCCAGTTACGTACACAGATGTACAAATTTTATACAGATAACGTAGCAATTACATGAGTTCCAAGTAAGCAGGCATATTGCTATGATGCAGATGCTAACTAGTCATTTATATTGCAAGATATAGAAGTAAATAATACAGAGTGATGAAGTACAGATGGAGAGAGAGAGTGAATGAAAGATTCATTGTGGTCTGATCTGGAGAAGAGATTAGCCTGGATCAGAGCAAGGGCACAGCCAGGTGTTGATCATTTGTTGTTTCAGTATAGTTTAGGGTCGGTTAGTAGTAGTTCTCACAATAAGTAGAAGAGAATTATATTCTTTTGCAACATAGTGGGAGTAGAGGCTTTGTCCAGCTGTCTTAAAGGGTTTGGATTTAGAGAGAAGCTCTTCATCTGTTGACCTGAGTGTTCTGTATTGGTTGTAAGCTTTGATTATGTTATTTATAGCTGAGCAGGCTAGGGGTTTGTAGACCATGTTGTGGAGTGTTTGTAGTTGGGTATATAGTATGTAGTTGGGAAATTCTAACTAGTATAGTTTTCTTTGTGACAAGCAGTGGTGGGTTCTAGTTTTAGAGTTGGTGGCAAACTTGGCCACTTTGTTATAGCACTGTTCCAATTTGGATCTAGAGGAGCTCTGTAAATTGTATACTTGTGATGAAGTTAACAAATAACCATGTTTGGGTGGTAATTTAGGAATGAATATGACACAGGCTAGGATTTTATCTAACTTTTGCAGGACTTGTGTTATGAAGGACATAGAAAACATTAAGACTAGCTTGGCCAGAATGTCAAAAGAGAACACCCATCCTAGGGTTTGAGAACCTATTGATACCATTGCCTATCTTGCAAATACTATTTGAAGAATTAACAATGGAACTATTAAGTCCACTTGGAAAACTCAGTAAGGGCCGTCAGTATATCTTAGTAACCATTGAGTATGCAAGAGAATTTCCTGAGCATGCTCCCTATGAAGGTTCATTACAAAGTGCATAGCATAGTTTAATTTGTACTGCTTTGTTTGAGTCTAGAATTCCCTGAGAAACTTTCTGACCAGCATACCACAGTCATGTCTAGATTAATACATGGACTTTGTTAATTTTTTTTTAAAGTTTAGTAGACAGAGATATCTATCAAATGTATTACATAATTGGGTACTTTAATCAAACATTAAAGCCAACATTAAAAAAGGCTTTAAAATTTGAATAGAGGTCAACTGTTTCCATAGTTTATTATTTTGCTGTAAGGAAAGCACTGCAAGCCTCTACTTTATGCACTCCATTTCAGCTGCTTTGTAACCGGCATTCCTAAGACTAGTGTGTCAGAACATTATACAAACCTTTAGGACAAGTTAAGGACTATAATGCCTGTAGCAGAAGAACGCAAACATGAAAGCACAGGAGATACAACAAAGAGTATATAACAAAAAATAGCCATCTGCAAGAGTTCAAGCTGGAAAATAAAAGACTTAGCACCCACTGCTCAAATAAGTTATTTTATAAAGTAGCTAGAGCCTTTTAAAATTGTGGAAAAATAAGCAAAATAAATTGGAAAGTAAGGCAAGAAGAAAAAAAGAATCCATAACAGTTATACCAGATAAATGCTCAGAAGCATTGGAGAGAAAGTGAAGTTTCTTTAGTATGTTAAATGTATTTGGAGAGGATGTTAAATCTTCCACTTCAAGACAGAATAGCCGAGATACTATTATGGTCTCAAAGACCAATAAAAATAAATTTGAAGCTGAGAATAAAGGCATATTTTCAGGGTTGACTGACACATCAGTTTAATCTAACACAACATTGAAACCATGCCTGAATGTGAAACCATATATCAGCATCCTAATGCCTATTCCTTAAGAAAGAGGTATAGAAAATGGTCAAACTTAGGGTCATAGAAGAATTTCTAAAGTTCATAGAGTAATCTTGTTGTACTAGTCACCTAGCTTGATGGGTCTAAAATGTTTTGTATTGACTTTAGAAAGCATATCTAAAATTGATTCATTTCCCATACCTCAATAGACAAACCAATTAAAACATTGGGCAAAGTTAGGGTTCTGTCTGCTTTGGGCTTAGCCAAATGCTACTGTAAAATTTCATTAACCATTGAAGCTAAGGAAGTATGCCATTTTCCACAGCAGATGGGATTTTCCATTAGAGTCCTGCCATTTGGTCTCTATGCACCACCTGGCATATGCCATAGGATGATGGATAGACTTTTGTAGTCCTAATGCTAGAAATACAGAAGCCTACCTTGTAGTTATAATAATATTTTTGGAATATTGGTAAAGCCATATCCTTAAAGTTCAAGACATTTTATATTCTCTGTGTCAAGCTGTGTTAATTACTAGATTAGTAGCTCAGCTTAGTGTGTTAGTCATTGTAGAAGCCTGGTATTTGAGGTATGTAATAAGCTGAGAGACAGGCTGATATAATCAAAGCAGTAAAAACTAGTCTATGCCAACCACTTAACTTTTTTTTTATTTTAAGGATTTTAAGGCCTGGCTAGCAATTTTGTTAATTTTTTTCCTAATTTTCCTACCATTGCTTGCCCCATGATTGACAGTCTTCTTTGAAGGTTAAGTGGGCAGTTAAAGCAGAACAAGCCTTTAGGCACCTAAAAGATATGCTATATTTAAAACAAGTACTAACAGCTCCAGAGCTTTCTAAGGAATTGTTGGTGCACACAAGGCTAAAGATGGGGATGATCATCCCATCCATTATAAAAGTAAAAAACTAGGCTATGCAGTGATACATTATTGAGATATATAAAGAGTGAGACTGTCTTGCCACAAAATGGGCTATTAATTTCCTAAAATGTTGTTTGTTGGCAGATAATTTGTGTTACTTACTGACCATGTACTTGTACAATGGCTGCACTGTCAGGAAGAATGACAACCTAAAATTGTCTAGATGGGCTTTGATCCTTCAGAATTATAATTTCAAGATACAGCATAATCCAAGCCACAATCACTTGAATGTTGATGGGCTTTTTTGGAGTTGAATCTCAACTAACATTGCTAAAACAAGATGTTCTGCATAGTGGTTCATGTGGTATAGTGACTGCTGAGTCTAACAAACATGTTACATGTGGTAATGGTAGTTTCTTATGTGCTATTTACCAGGGCTAGTCTTAGGCCAGTTGCACCACTTTGGCCCACGAGGGCCCCACTCCCTCAGGAGGCCACACTATAGGCTTTAAAAAGTCTTTATGTCTTACATGACCCAGAGATTTGTCTAAGAGACACTACAGGAAAGTGAAAGGGATTTTCCAACTCTAGTCTTGCTAGTTCAGTATTATTAGTAAATGGAGCTTCATGCCTCTTGTATGGCTCATGGTGTTAGCTGGTCTCTGTCCCATAATAGTCAGTTGTTGTTGCTGAATGCTTAACGCAGCAGTTACCTTATCAGGAGATAAGACCATGTTTATTTTGAAGACTGATGGAGATGTGCTGTTTTGTTTTGCATCTTTTTCTAATAAGGGTTTAATGAATGATTGCTGGTGAACAAAGTTACAAGAAATAACTCTTATAAAATGCAGATACTGTGATGTGACATTATGTCTGATCATTAGACTTGTGACAGAATGCTCCAAATTCAGCAGTATGTGAGAAAACCCTTGGTGCAGTCAAAGATAGGAGCAAAATAATTAAGTGAAGTGAAATATGAGATGTATGTGCTGTATGGTGAATGGCAGAGGAGAACAGAAAAAATATTCACTTTACTGAAAGTATTAAAACAGTAACACAATGGAAAACAACAAAGGAAACAATAAAAGCAAGCATGCAGTGCTATGTAGCATAAAGTAGCACACTCATAAGTAGACTTGATATAAGAATTCAGTCAGTAGAATAAGTAGTAAAATAGGTAAGACTGTACACTGCCATAATATCATATAGTATAATGTTTCAATGGAGAAAATAGCACACACAAAGTATTAAAGCACATACTATTATTGGGTATGGGATGTGAAGGAGAGTGAGGACTGAATCAAGTAAGGGAAAGACAGGAAAGGAGAGAGACAGAAAAGTCATAAAGTATAGTTGAACAAGAGGAAGTGTACAGCTATCTCTTACCCAGGTTCAGGAGATGCAGGTAGTACCACAGAGTTTGGGATCATGTTTACTCTTAAGGCAGGGTGTACCCATCTGGTGACACATCATGCAGATAGAGCAGCTCAGTGGCCCATCAGACAGGTCCCTTTTAGCATACCTGAGTGAATTAAGCATGCCCTGAGACAGGAACAACAGGAAGTGTTGGACTTGGGGGTAATCGATAAATCAAGTAGTTAATACATAATAGCATACATTTTTGATACCTAATCTGAAATAGTCTTAAATTCAAAAAGCCAGCAAGTGGAGGGAGAAGTGTGGTGTTAGATGAGGGGCCCCATCAAAATGGTCCAAATTGGGCCCCTAAGTTGCTATGGCTGATCCTGCTGTTTGCTGTACTGCCTTTAGTAGAGGGTATGTCATGGAAGGGAACCATGGAGTTGCTGAGAAATACGAAGCAGGTAGACAAACTTGGGAGAGGCTCACCATGGTAACCTTTTTGTATATATCTTGTTTTTTATCCCTGAAGAAGGTCAGATTTCCTGACCTCTGAGTTTAGAAATGCTTCTGAATAGGAGTTTCTAGGTAGTTGGTTGGAAAGATGAAGGAAGATTAGAAGTCCATGAAGACAGAAAAGGAATAGTAGTTAAAGAAAAGAAAGAAGGAAATTACACTACGGTGGACGAAAGGTGCTGGAAAAAACAGGTCATATCTGTAAATACTTTTTTTTCTGATTAGCATTGAGGGAAACCAGGCATAGTCAGAGAATACTGAAATCATTTTCATTTGTTAATTGAACTTTGGGAAAAGCCAAGCATTGCCTTAATAATTATATTTCTTTCATTTTTTTGTAAATAAACCTTAACTAAAACATGAAAAGTTGGTTCCAGACATTGTTCTAAACACGGATAAAGTCTAGAATATTTGTATCCGTTTCTTTATTTTGCTTAGCTTCACCAATATTTGGTATGAAACAGGACTTAAATTTCAGTATTGAAAATAATATATTTAATTAATAGCCTCTCCTATGCATATTAGCAGGTTATCATTAAAATCCTAGTAAACATAGTATTGTCTTTTGACTAGCCACTGGATTCACTAATCTTCCATGCAGGGCTAGTGTTGTCCTGCTCGGAAGTGCCCGTTTAGGAGCAGGATGGCAGCGTACCATGCATATTAATGAAGGTGCACTGCCTGAGCTCCAGGGGCGTGTCTGAGAACAGAGCTCTCAGAATAAACATGCCCCTGCAATGTAGAAAAGCAGAAAGTGTTAAGAGATGAGCGTGATCGCTCATAGGTGTCCACATATCCCCACCAACAGTTCCCCATGTGTACAACAGCAACAGTACTGAAAAAGTAAATAAAGAAACCCTTTTATTTTTTTTTTAAACACAGATTAAAGCTAACTGTAGGTGCGCGGGTGTGCCCATTGCTTAGCTATGGTTAAAGCAGCTTAAAAGGCTGAAGAGGATAACAAGGAAGATATATGCAAATGAAGCAGCACAACAATAGTGTAGTGGGCAGAGCATCCACCTAACGAGCAGGCATTCCTGTTTCGAGTCCCACTGTAGCACATTCCATTTTCCATGTGAAATCTGTATATGAACATTTTTTTGCTGTATAACTACTAAATAACATTTAAATGTGAACTGGAGTACTGCATTAAATGCACATGTGAAGTGTCAGTGTCATAATGGATAAGGCACTAGTAAGCAGGTTTAAGCACAAATAAGCAGTAGTAAGCATGTATAAGCACTGGTAAGTGTGTTTAAGTGCGCTTGCATGGGGGTAAGCATTGCCTACACAGATTAAGCAATGTAGAAGCTAACTGAGTGTAACAAACTATAACTTAAGGTTAGCATTGCTTAGCTCCGCGCAAACCTGCTCACACCCGCTTACAATTGCTTTAAAGTGCCTTAATCACTCTGTACCCAATGGCCCATGTTCTGCCCAGCAACAAAATAAACAGCTTCTGCAAGGCTCAAACCCAGGACCCTGCACACCATACACAAAGTGATTTACCACTAAGCCATGGCACATATACATAATCCTGATGTTTTCACAAACATATCATCCAGCACAATCAGTCAACAGTACAGAAAATGTAGTAATATCATACCACACAACCTCTTAATGCAAGAATTCTGGAAAAAGTGTGCCAAAATGTGGGTACAAATAGGGATATATGTCAAATACTGCTCTAATACACTTAAAATGTTGCTAGTTACACAGTTATATGTATTAGAACACATATTTTGAAGGAGATGAAGTCTGAAACACAAAAGTGTTGGCATTAGTTACTGACTTCAATCCTGAGATCATCCATGTCAATTGCCAAGAGAATGAGGTACAGGCCAAAAATATGAGCTGAACATGCATGGACATATGGACAAATATATATCTGTAAATGTAGACAAATAGACAGCTATATGTATATATATGTATGACACAAATAATCATATAACATCAATTGTATATAGATAGATAAATATGTTCATATGTATGTTTATATACATATATATATATATATATATATATATACACATACATATATATATATATATATATATATATATATATATATATATATATATATATATATATATATATATATATATATATATATATATATATATATATATATATATATATATATATATATATATATATATACACACACATATATATATATATATATATATATATATATATATATATATATATATATATATATATATATATATATATATATATATATATATATATATATATATATATATATATATATACACACACACACATATATATATATATATATATATATATATATATATATATATATATATATATACATGGGGGTTTTACATATATAATTATGTAGATATACATATATATATATATATATATATATATATATATATATATATATATTTACAGATAGAAATGTGTATAACATTTCCACATGGGAACAAAATCCTGAACCACTCACTACAACATAGACCATAAGCACTGTTAATGGGAGTGGGGGCTCAAATGAGGGATACCTGGTAATTAGTGCTATGTTACCCCCCCCCCCCCATAGCCCTAATGGATATGCTGTGCAATCCAATATCCGGCACATGCAGTTCTTGACTTCAGGACCCTCCACAACACAGCTACAATGCTTTAACAGTAATCCAATTCACCTGTAAATGTCAGGGCAATATCTGTAACATATGCAGAAAAGTCATTCTACCATAGGGAATGTACAATGTCGAAGGAGTACACATTACAATGGTTCAGATATGCACACATCTATACATTGACAAATATGGTCAGGTATATATATATATATATATATATATATATATATATATATATATATGAAATATATATAGGTACATACATATACACAGACAAAAGGTATTAGTAGCCATACATATGTAGAAGTAGTATGGAAGTACTGGGTGCAAAGTATATCCCTCAGCCACAAGCCCTGTAACTGGTACCTGTGAAATGTGTAGTGTGGCAAGCATTCCCACAGATAAGAATACTTACATTAAACATATACCCACTCACAATTCAAAGGACATGACATGGCACACAGGTATGCATACACAGAAAACCTTTATTTGTGTACTATAGATTAATGTATGCCATTACTTACAGCACATACATTTTGAAATATGTAATCAGTGATGAATGTAAGGCCCACACAAAACTGTAGATGCAACCAATATGGATATATAACATACTCTGCTGTCCAGGCCAAGGCCTTCAATTAGTACAACAGTAGACAAAGGATTTGCCTTCAAGAGAAGTAACAATCAACAATTACAGATGTAGTTCAGCAGACTCGAATTACACCCTGTAGTCAAGCCCTAGGGGGAAATGTAGCACGTGTGGTAATGTCAATGTATTTGTCACATGTATGGACCCTGACCAACATATTTTGTGGGAGTCCACGATATGACTGGGATGACAGTAGGAATGCTAGCAGTAAATAATGATAGGCCATTACCTAACAACTCCTAACTGTATCACAGCAGGACAAAGCCTGCCATATATGTGGAGGACAGAGGGAGGAACACAGGGCCATACTTGCAATATTGCTGTTACATACCCTTATGCAGGAATAAGACATCAGAAACACAAATGGATGTAGCCATGTACTGATAGCACACAGCAGACTGCCAGTGATATATCTAGGACAAGACCTGTGTGGTGTACAGACAAAACCAAACAGACAATCCACTGGCCATCATGTGGATAGGCCCACAGTTGAGAGCTGTGCAGACAGACTGCATTCCATCTTAAACTACTATGTACACACAAACACTGCAAGACCAGCAATATACAATGCACATAACACTACTCACTCACTCTGTCTGTAGGTCTGGAACCTCATACAAATGTGCAATTGGTCTGTGTCTGCAAGTCCTGCTGTAAGAGGTGTTGCAACCAGCTGTCTTGTAACACTGCTGCCCACATACAGGAAGGATGTCCTCCATACTGGAAAGGTTAAGGGACAACGCCCACATGAGTTAGTATTTTATAGTACTGGGTTGCCATGACAGTGGTTATCTGAAGTGCTACACAGCAGGCTGCATGCAGTTAGCAACTGTTGCACACTGATTGGTGCAGAGCCCATCACCTGATCATGTGCATCACCTACAAAAGCCATGCTGCAATACATTCAAACCAGTTCAATCCCTCTAGTGGAGACAGAGAAAAAATACTTAAACAACAGAAAGCTGTCCCAGCTGTCAGAAAAAAATAATTTACAGGTATGTAAAACATATATGTATGTAACTGAATGTAGTATGTGGTATAGAATAATACGATATATGATGTGGAATGATTTATATGTGCCATCTGTAGTTGTCCCTGTAATGATGTTCTGCTGAACAACTGCTCTGGACAATACTGTCTCTCCCTGTAGGCAGTGGGACATACCTGCCAACTGTGCAGATCAGCAATGAATGACAAAGATGTAAGCCATAATATCTGTGTTTGGTATGTTAGTGTGGGCAGTAGCTGGTGGTGTAAGTACTGCCGTCATGATAGATACATGGGTGTTAGAGTACACCACTTGCAGACAGTCATGTTAATGTGTAATGTAGCATGTACAAATGCCATAGGTGTATAACAGGCTTACCAGCAATCTCTCACCATATATACCACCCTAATGTTAGTCTGTGTTCACATATGACACCTGTCTGTGTTGCAGCAAGGCAGAACAGTGCAGCTGTGAATGAAAGAGAGTTACAGAATGTGGACCAGATGTCTGTATGCACCTGACATATAGATAAATATCGTGTGATATATAATTAGACGTGAATGTTTACAGATATACAGACACTCACATAGATATAGGTATATAAACAACCCACAAGATGTAGCTACACACACACACACATATATATATATATATATATATATATATATATATGTGTGTGTGTGTATATATATATATATATATATATATATATATATATATATATATATAGTGGCACTGACAATGGCATGCAGGTGAAATAGTCTGTAACAGGCCAGCAAAGATAGTGTCCCCACAGGGAACATGGCTACAAACACATAGCACAAAGCGTGGTACAAACACATAGCACAAAGCGTGGTACAATACAACATATGTCCCAATGGTAGGTAGGCTGCCGACATACCAATTGCATTGTGTGAATGGTTTGTTGTAGCTGATATGGTGGGGGGAGACAGCATCCTGCCCTCACCAATAGCATCCTGCCCTCACCAAGAATGATACCACGATATAGAGAAAAAATGATCAATTTCAACAATTGGCTAAGCTTCTGGTGTCATTCAAGGGGGAATCCAGTGTCTGTCAGCCTGGGATGACATGCTCGACAAGCCACGCTGCTTTGCTAGAGATGGCTTGGACCTGTCACCCTTAGGCTTTTGAATACTGGCCAAGGCTCTTGCCACCCCCATAGTGCCTTTTTTAGGTAAGGCTCAAAAGACAAACCCACCACTGTAAATAGCGCAAGTAACAAAAAACTGAGGGTAATGTTATTCAATGCCAGAAGTCTAAACCTCAAAATGCATGCTCTCAAGGCACTCCTCATATGGAGGAAATTGATATATGTGCAGTAACAAAAACCTGGTTTAAGGCTCCAGAAAGCATCCCAGCACTACCAGGCTACAACTCATAAAATACATTTCAGCCACAAAACCTGGACCAAAATACAAAAGGCGGGGGATTATCCATATTCATCAAGGATACCCACGCCTCCAGGTTAGTGGCACAGCACAATGCTTCAGAGATCATCCACGTGCAACTAACAACAGGCAAATCTGATATTCAAATTACAGCTTGCTACAGATCACCCATGTCCCAGGACCCCCACTCCGCATTCCTGGAAA
Organism: Protopterus annectens; assembly: GCF_019279795.1. Lineage (NCBI taxonomy): Eukaryota > Metazoa > Chordata > Ceratodontiformes > Protopteridae > Protopterus > Protopterus annectens. Next base: position 340,599,393 of record NC_056726.1, on the reverse strand, counting down.
CACTGGGAAACATAAAGGTCCTACCAAACATTAACTGGGAGAACTACTCAAGTATAAAATCCCTTGCCCAACATTTGCTAGAATTTATAAACTCAAATGCCCTGGATCAACTGGTCAACACCCCCACCAGAGGTGATAACATATTGAACCTGGTCATCACCAACATGGGCGACTGGTGTTCCACACCAGACGTCAACTCATTGGTTAGATCTGACCATAAACTAATCACTCTGGATATCCACATTCTGCCACCAACCCTGGTCAAAGAAACCACCATGAAAAAAATTTTCAAAAGCAAACTTCATGTTACTTAAGACAGGTGGGAAGTTTCAAAGCCCCCATGCTAAAGGATAACGCTGTCTAAGCTTCACAATCCTTTACTAATGCACTCTACGGGCACCTACAAGAATGCATAGATCGTGCTATCCCAAACAAAACCAAGACTCACTCCTCCAGGAAAAGGAAAACAGTCTGGTGGACTCCTGCCATAAAAAAGCTATACAATAGAAGGAGGAAACCAGTACAGAAAAAGAGTAAAATCCCAAGAAAGGAAGACATCCCTGATCAGCATCAGCAAGAAACTATGTTCCCTCATAAAATCATCCAAGGCTAGTTCGAAAGAAAAATTGCCATAGACTCCAAAGTTAACCACAAGGCATTCTTTAGCTATGTCAAGAATCTAAGTGGCAATTCTCAGATCTGCTCGAAGTTAGTGCAAAATGGCACAAAATACACCGAACTGACCGATATAGCCAACATCCTGGCAGACAGGTTCAGTGCAAACTTCACCCCCCTCTCACCCCCAAAAGGTCCTATAACTATACCAGAAGAATGTAGTACCCCTTAAACCACAGACACTCAGGTTAAAACAGCCTTCTCCAAAGCCAAAAACAGAGCATCAATGGGACCAGACGGTGTCCCAGGCTGCATCCTACACAAGCTCAAAAATGAACTAAACCCTCACCTAAACACACTGTTTAAACTCAGCCTCTCCACAGGCTATCTGCCCACAGAGTGGCGCACAGCAATAGTTATCCCACTCCACAAAGGTGGAGCCACAACAGTCCCCAGGAACTATCACCCTATAAGCCTGACTAGCTTAGTCTTCAAAGCTATGGAGTGCATCATCATGAATCTCATTAACAGAGACATTGGGAACCTCTAAACACTGGACCTTACTCAGTTCGGCTTTGTTAGGGGCAGATTATGCCTCCTAAACCTGGTGGACTTCTTTGAGTCAGTTTCCAAGGCTATAGACAAAGGAAAGGTGGTCCACACAGCCTACCTAGACCTCGCAAAGGCCTTCGACACCATTCCCCACTCAGGTATTATAGACAAGCTCACCAGCCTGAACATAAACCCCTACATCACGAGATGGGTTGCCAGCTGGCTCATGGACAGAACCCACATGGTAAGAGTTGCAGGAGCTAGGTCTGACTCTAAACCGGATACAAGTGGCGTTCCCTAGGGCTCAGTCCTAGGACCCCTCCTGTTTGGCATATACTTCTCAGAGGTACAGGCAAGCACAGGAGGACTATGGCTGACCAAGTTCACAGACAACTGCAAACTAGGGGCTATAATTGACTCTCCAGCTGACACAGGCATCCTCCAAAAGGGTCTCACTGAGACAGATACCTGGTGTCAAAACCATGGCCTCAAGCTAAATGCCAAAAAGTGCATAGTCATCAACTTTGGAAAAAACAAAGTACCCACAAACTACCACATAGGTGGTAGCCCCCTAAATACAGAAGACATAATAAGGGATCTGGGGACCCAAGTAGATAGTAACCTCTCCTTTGATAATCACATTGCCAAAGTGGTTAGAAAATCCTTCTATGTGGCCCATCTAATCACAAAAGGTTTGCATCCAGATCGAAAGAGGTCATTTGGCCCCTCTATGCATCATTCATCAGACCCATCAAAGAGTACAATGCCCCATTTGGGATGTACCTTACAAGCCACCTGCAACAACTGGAAAGACACAGAAGTACCTCAGCAAGAGGATCACTGGCCTCAAGCAGATGCCCTATGCGGCTCGACTGAAGAAACTCCAGCTGTACTCGGCTGTATACCGCCTACTCAGAGGTGATCTCTGCCTGACATACAAGGCCATGTCCAACACAAAATTGATGGACATGCTCCACCTAAAGAAAACCATATCCCCTTGAGCCATATGCTCCAGGGATCTAAACCTCACTACAACAATAAATAGGATGTGCTGGAGGGATAGATTCCTGTCCCAGAGACTTCCCATGCTCTGGAACAAGATTTCAGTCTACATTAGGCAGAGCTCCTCGCTAACCCTCTTCAAGAGAAACCTTGACGAGTGGATGGGAAACAGCAAGTTTACCCCAGGGAATCACTTCAATGGCTCTGCTGGACAGAGGCACAGGAAACTAATCTAAGGGGCGGCGAAAGACCACACATTCTGGCTAGGCTTATAAATACCTTTGGGCAGATAGCCTGTTACCTACTTATGAATCTATGAACCTATGTGTATTAAGAACTATGGTAACCCTGCTGTATGAGTCACTCAGGCCTGTTTCCATCTTTATGTCTTCCAGGGAAGATGGCTCACACCTGATTGCCAGCATTCAGTGCTGCAGAAACTGATGTAATTGTTGAAGACATGATACAGCACTACCAACTGCTGTTTGGCCAGACAGCCCATGATCAGCAGGAGAGGACCACCCTGTGGAACGATCTAGTCCACAGGGTCAATGATGTCAGCCTGTAGAACCGCAGCTATGAGCAGGTCTGGCATCATTGCTCCGACCTGCTTTGCCATGTATGTCTGCGTGCAGCTGCCGTACAGGGGGACCACCTCACAATGGGGGGGGGGCAAGACATCCATCCACCCATCACTCGTGTGGAGGAGCTTCTCAGCAGCCTTGTGGCACCTGCCTGCTTGCAGAACCAACAACTGGCAGGGCGCATTGTGGAAGTGGGTGCCACCGACATACGAGCTGAGGAGCATGCAGGTAAGGCCCCAGGGCACATCAGTACACCACTCTTGTGTATGCATCTGCATCTGTACAGGTACATCATGCATATCTGAGATATCATATACATAGTCTGTTGCTGTGTAGTAGTAATAAACAGTTGTGCATAAGCTATAGTATTGTGGACTTCTACTGTTTTTGTACCGTAATGCTGCACTCACCCTTTACGAATGTCCCAACTGTGGCCACTGACATCAACTTTTTCACATTCTTATGTAGGTCCCTCCAGGATACCACCAAGGCAGCAGCCTGTACCCAGTGAGTATGGTTCATGTACATGCTTGATAATACACTGGACATGTGATAACTATGGGATATTCCATGCACACATCTAACACACCTACCCATACTGCATGCTGTACACATTCACATTTTGTTGCTGTGAAATGCACTGCATCACAGTAGAGACCATGATGAGGTATCGGAAGGGTACATCAGGCAGATGCAAGATAACTAACATCCTGTCATTGTGAAATGTGTCTACAGGGATGAGAAGTATGGCAGGACACATGGCCTACAGCAGGGACATGTGTGAAACAACACCCTCATGGCTGTATCTGCACACAATAAAGTTAAGTAACTGTGGCAGATGTAACCCTGACCCCACAGCAATAGTGACAGCAGTGTGTGCACTCCAAGGAAGTGGTTGTCAGTGTAATAGTCTTGTAATGGTTATACATGCACCGCTGATTTTGTGATCTGTAAAGCAGACATCAGGCATTCACAAATGACATCTGTTCACATATCATCACAGGTATGAATTGCTGTAACACATAGGGGCTGTGAGCATTGGAGCTGACATAACTGAGACAGTACTACATATGCAGCAATGGTTTGTACACCTATGAGGTATGGTGCACAGTACAAGGCAGGATGCAGAACAGGTCCACAGTAACACTTTGTACATGGGTGCAGTGTTATCAAGGGAAAGGGCCATCACCTACCAACATGCATCACACACATGTATACTGGCTCTAGCATGAAGTCACTATAGTTACACCGCATGCTGTTGAGTACCATATGTAATGCATGCTGACAGAAGGGTAATGGGAGGAATGTGTGTACAAAGGTTGTGCAACCTCACATGTAAGTGTTTGTGTGTGTGTGTGGGGGGGGTGTTGATTGTGTCTGTAAGTACAGTCTGGTGGAGTGTGGTCAATGCATGTCAGATTTGTGTGTACATGTGTGTCTGTTTGTGTGGGTGTCCATGTATGCACAGGTGATAGTGGGTTTGATCACATGGCAGTAATTCTCCTTGGGATTGTGCTGTACATGTACATGGAGTGACACATGAGACACCAGGACAACTTGCCTGATATGTGAACAGAGGACAGCTGATAGCATAACAAGGTCTGTAGCATGGAACATGCATTGGGAGGGAAAGTACACACCAGGTATACACATCACATTGCCAGCAGCAGATAGATAACCAGCTACCCACGTATGCAGCACTACTAATGCAATGGGGAATACCAGAACACATCAGTAAGTGTATCCAGATACTACTGTTGTCCACATGATGGGTTGATTGTGCAGCAGATGTGGCATGGACTGAGCAAGACTGCAGTATGAAACTCCAGTGTGTGACATATGAAGTGAATGTAGCAGCCCCAACCATATAGAGGCCATGTACACCATGACTGGACATACACAGGGTAATACTGGATGACAGCAGTGAGGCCATGTACAGCCTACTCCACTCAAGTCAGGAAGGTGATGGAGTAACAGGTCATATGTTGTGATCACACGTGTAGGCATGGAGAGGAGTGATATGTTAATGGGTAGCATTAATCAGTGTATGTTAGCAAGTGACATGCAGGATGGGGAACATATGTAACTGAATGTGGGACTGTCTGTAAACCCAGGGACAGCGCGGTAGTAAGGTGGACTGTTAGTGTGTGTGTGTGTGTGTGTGTGTGTGTGTGTGTGTGTGTGTGTGTGTGTGTAAATGTGTGTACTGTTATGCAATGCTGTATAGGTCTTGTGTGTGTTTGTTTCCCCCACAGGTGGCGAGGTGGGTCAGGGTCCCTCCTGCATGCAATCTGAGGTAGGTGTCCATACAGACACCGATGATGATGATGGTACTGTTGAGGCACAGGTGGGGTTGTCAGAGGCTGACACTGTGCCATCATTTGTCATCACCCTCCTAGCCACCCAAAGCCTGCACATAGTTACAGTGCCCCTACAAACCCCATTACAAGTGGCCATAGCAGAGAGACAGTTTGTGGTTGGTGCCGGTGGCCAGGAAAGTGTGATGTCCATGCCAACTGTGGTGGGTCACAGTCAGCATAGCCAGATGTCCGCCAGGGCATCGCATCGCCAGATATACTGTAGAGCTCATGGGAGGGCCGCTGGTCATCATGCCCTGGCAGAGGAGCCACAACTGGTACCACCAGGAGCATGTTTCAGGCCATAATGGAAGCACATGCACATATGGAAATGTACACCAGACAGGGCCTGAGGCTGCAGAGGGCTACTTTCTCATCTATAAATAAGTGGCAACATCCGTGAACTTGCTGCTGCCCTCCATGAAAATGCCGAGGTCATGGATAGATGGTGGGGTGAGATGGTGGGACTCCTTGACTGTGGTATGTCCGTGCTTGAACACATGGTGGGAGTGGTGGGATGGCCACATAGACGTAGGCCAGAAACACCAGCAGCTGGCAGTCAATGTGGATGTGCTAGGATGCCAAGCTGCTCCTGCAATGGCAGTGCCAGCCCGAGCACACCACTGCAGGCCTCATGCACATGGCCCTGGCCAGTCCCAGGTAGGACATGGTTCCAGCGGGCATCTATCATCAGCAGGGGAGAGTAGCACCTCAAGGCCTGTACCTGCACGTGCCCATGGAGCCCCTGGCAGGCATAGTCAACGTGTCCATGGCCGGAGGCGGTGAACTTCTATGGTCTGCAGCTGTCCAACCACACCTGTATAGGGTAGCCACATGGCAAAACTGTGTGCATACATACCCACACACTATGCAACCACACCTAGGGCAACCCCATACCCACACACATGGTGACAAATGTATAGACCACCATCGGCCTCTGCAAACCAGCAACACACCCTGTACATATGATGATACCTGTGCCACATCCCTGTCATCCATAACATTGATGCATGGACAGGCTAATATGGTTCTGATGCTTACGGTGACTGTAATAGAGTGCTGCAATGTACTGCAGTATAAGATGTTGTCAATGATAATGTGTAATACATACATGTCAGGTAGTGTAGCTATGCAGCTATGATGCATTTCAGCTGTTAATAACACTGATTGATTATCTCCATAATGTTATCCATTTGTGTTGTAGATGTACATGTGTCAGCAGGAGGATAGCCTGCAGTCATATTCCACAAGGGTTATGGCACTGTGGTGACACTATGGCCATGACATATCTGATGTAGAGTTGCACACATGTCACAGGTTTGTATAACAGTTATTGCCTGTGCCACATTGACAGGTGACCTGCTGGTACATGTATAATCTGCACCCTTATGTCAACCCATCCTCATACACACACATCTTTACTTGGCAACACTGTCACTAGTTACTACCTAGGTATGTAGTGCTACTGAACTGTGTGGCTTTCATTGTACACACCACACCTCGTTTAGGGCAAGGTGTGTACCAGGTTACATGTTGCATGCAGAACATCCACAGACATGTACAATATGTACAATATGGTAATGGGGGATTTAATGTTTGTATATGGAGAATACATAGTGTGTCATATCATCATATACACATTGACAGACACATAACAGGCAGACACACATCTTAGAGACCTGGGCTTATTGTTGCTAACTAAATAGTCCATGCGTCCAATGTGGTACAGGTAGGCTCACACAGCACATGCATAACTGGGCTGTATCCTGTTATCAGTTACCTGTATGGGTGATGGTGAGAGGGGTCACCAGAAAGTGGTACGTGGGACATATACCGGGTGTACCATGGTGTAATGACAGTGTACACTGCACCCACATCCCCCAGTGAATATTGTACACACTGGAACCCATCATGATACTCTGACATGCCCTCTATCACACATTGCCCACCATGGCAATACAACCCATTGCATATCACAGCAGTGGTACCACAGGGATATGTATGTAATGCACATGCCACAGGCATAGTAGGGTGCTGCATTGTGATGCTACACCTATGGGCAGTGACAACACTATCTGTACTACTGTGTGGCAATGTGCAGTGTAATAGGAGTATGTGGCCTCGGAATGGTGTACCCTACAGATATTCATACATGCACAAATACACACATTTGGCAGACCTCAATGGGATTCCCATGCCTATCGACACATTTGTACAACACTGTTATGCTGGTACTGCAAGGCACATGTAGCTTTTAGGGAGAGTACTGTAACAGGGTACGTCATGTCCAAGACAGCAGCGTCCACATCTTACTATGGCAATGGGAGTGGAGGTGGTTGTGAAGGCTATCATGGAATTTCCAAATACAGGTGTACTAACACACAATGCTATCCTCAGTAATGCACACGTACATGTGTCAATACTGTGGTACATTGCTGCAGGTGGTCATAGCTGTATACCTGGCTATTGTCCTTGGAGGGAATGGATGTGTAGGGGGTGTGTGTACATTGGTATCATACCACCTGCCATGTGCCAGTAGGCAATCTATCAACAGACACCACGTTAGTGACTGGCAGGGTGAGAGTGACATGCATCAGGCAATCCTCTGGGTGCCTTCTGCACATGGCTACTGAGGTGATCCAGTTGACATGTATGCACCATGTATTACAACACATGGTTAGTGTCTGTGATGGAGACCTGTACCCAAGCATGTTCAGTTGACTGTGGTAGTGTGGTGTAGGTACCCGTGGCATGTGGGCCATACAGGGTGATTTCTCCTATATGTGACAGGTAGTACACAGCTGGCCACATATGTCAGTGTCAGTCAAGCACAGGTTGTCTGCACGTATCCCAGCAGGTACCTGCCATCTGCACATCTGTAGAGGGACTGACAGATACCAGTTTGGCAAGTAGCTATGCAGTAGGATGAATGTGTTAACAGATGGATGTTTGACAACAATATGTATGCCATTACTACATGTTGTAAGCCTTCACTAACATGTGCTGTACAGATGGTACTCTACAATTACATTCTACATGTCTGATTATTATCCAGTAGGAGATATTTAAAGTGACACAGCCCACACACCAGGAACATGACAGTGAGCCCTCAGAGTGCAGCTATGCCCACAGGTGTGCTTGTTGTCAGTAGTAATGTTTTCACTCTACCCTTCCCTGGGACAGCACTGTTGACAGTATTAACACCATTTTACACTACATGCCAGTATAACAGCATGTACCCTGGGTTTCTACCCCTGCATGTCACATATTCACATGAATAACAGTGCTGTTCAGGTCTCATATACTTGTGTGTCCCAGACATGACACTCAATACCCTTTGCTACTGTGATGACAGCATATAGATGCATGTACTGTACATGGCAGTACATACACATATTACAGATGTCATTTCCCAGGGATTGTCATAGCCTTGTATGTTACGCAGAGATAGCCCTCTGTGTAGACAATATGCCACAGAGTATAGCTGGAGGATTTCTAGATGGTCAGCATAAGCCATCTGTTTTAGGCCTGTGATTCATATAGTGAGGTGTTTCCACTGCCTTCCCAGCTGCTGCAGATGTCCTGTGAGATACATACCAAATAGGGCATTGTACACTATACAGGGTGTAATGAGGGATGAGTACAGTGGGACAATTACCCCATTTGTTTTGGATGTAAAGCCCTCAGTGATGTGGTGTGCCATATAGAAGGATTTCCTTACTGTTGTGGCAATGTGGTTAATGAAGGTGAGACCACTGTCCACCTGTGTCCCTATGTCTGTCAGCACAATTTCAGTGTTTAGTGTACTGGCACCTATGTGGTAATTCATGGGTACACGGTATTTCCAAAGGGATAACTATACATTACTTGGCATTAAGCTTGAGCCCATGGCTCTGGCACCAAATATCTGTTTCTGTAAAGCCATGTTGTAGAGTATCTACATCATTTGGGGTTGCAATAATGGCTCCCAGTTTGCAGTCATCTGTGAACTTTGTTAGCCAGAGTTCCGTAGTGTTGGCTTGTACTTCAGGGAAGTAGATGCCAAACAAGAGCTGTCCCAGGACTGACCCTGAGGTACTCCAATTGTCACTTGTCTGGAGCAGGGATTGGACATGGCTACTTTTACAGTATGGGTTCCATCAGTAAGTCATTTAACCCACTGAGTGATGCAGGTGTTTATGGCCAGCATCATAAGTTTAACTATGTCTCTAGAGGGGGGGGTGTTGTCGAAGGCCTTGGCCAAGTCCAGATAGGCTGTGTGGACCGCCTTACCCTCTTCCACAGCTCTGGAGACTGAATCAAAGTAGTCAATCAGGTTCAGGAGACAAGATTGGCCCTTCATGAGCCCAACCTGGGTGTGATCCAGTGTTTGCTGGTTGCCAGTGTCTTTGTTTATAAGTTGCATGATAATGCATTCCATGCCCTTGCAGATCAGACTCATCAGACTGATGGGACAGTAGTTCCCAGGATCCAAGGTGGATTCCCCCTTGTGAAGTGTGATAACTATAGCTGTGTGCCACTCAGTGGGATAGAAGCCTGAGGTGAGGCTATGATTAAAAATGGCACTTAGGTGAGATGCAGGGATATTTTGTAGTTTATGTAATACACAGCCCAGGATGTCATCTGGTCCCATGGATGCTGTATTCCTAGCAGTGGGTACAGCGGTTTCCACCTGTGTGGCCATGATTACTGGAATTTGGCAACCTTTTGTTACTGAGATGGGCCCTTTAGGGAGTGAGAGAAGGCTGAATGTGGCACTAAATTGGTCTGCTCGGATATTGGCAAACTCCCTTGAATCAGTATATTTAATGCCATTCTGTTGTAGCTCAGAGCAGTTCTGAGCATTGTTGTTTAGATCCTGGACATAACTATAGAATGCCTTGTGGTTGTCTTTGGAATCTACGGCAATTATATTTATATAACAAGCTGTGGCGGATTTTGAGGGGTATCAGCTTCTTAATGAGGCTGGTAATGGAGCAGTTTGCATTTTGGGATTATCATTTTTTCTGCAACAGTGTCTTCCTTCTGTTATATAGTTTGTTCATGGCAGTGGAGCACAAGATTGGCTTCCTTTTTTGGAGGGCAGTGTTTTGGTTCTATTTGGGATGGTACAATTCATGCATGAGTAGATGTGCCCATGCAGGGACTTAGTGTAGGATTCACCAGTTGCACTTTCAGCTCCCATCTCCATGGGTGTCATGAGGTTTGTCACTTCTGACTTGAGAAGCATGGCATTGGCTTTGGAGAAGGTATTTATGGAGGTTCCTTACTGGTGGGGGTGGGATGTGGATGTCAACGGTGATTACCTTATGGTCAGACCTGACCTATGAGGGGTTGACCACTGGTGTGGAGCAACTTACTCCCATGTTGGTAATGACCAGGTCTAGGATATTGGAGACCCTGGTTGGACAATGGATTAGTTGATCCAGGGGGTTGGAATGTATGACTTCCAGGAACCATTGGTAAAGGATGGTGGCACACGAGTTGTTTTCCCAGTTAATGGCAGAGTATTTGGAATCACCCAGTATTATGGTGTTTGGTTGTATCTTAATATTGTCCAGTATGTTTATAATGGTATAGTGAGACCCTTGGGCCATGGAGGGGGATGTGTAGCAAGCTACAGTTTGGATTGCAGTCTTACCTAGTGTTAGTTGCATCTGGGGATTCTCAGATGCATTGTGTTGGAAACTAGGCTGGAGGTGTGAATGACCTTGGTGAATATGGACACTCCTCCACCTGTAGTGTTGTGGCCTTGGCTTGTTGCCTAACATGTGTGATAAGGGTTATAGGCAGGTATTACAGGTGTGCTGACTGGATCTTTAACCCAGGTCCCAGTTACTGCACAGATATCAATGTTCCCCATTTGTAGGAGTGCCTCAAGAGAGTGCCTTTTTAGGTTTAGACTTCTAGCATTGAATCACATTATCATCAGTTTTGCATGCTTATATCTGTTACAGTGGTGGTTTTGTCCTTTGAACATTGCCTAGATTAGGCACTATGGGGGTGCCAAGAGCTGTAGCCAGTAACCTGAATCACAGGGGCAACACATGCAGACCATCTCTGGCAGAGCATCATGGTTTGTACATCATGTCATCCCAGGCAGACAGATACTGGATCCTCTTTGAATGACATCAGACACTTAGCCACTTGTTAAAGTCATTGCTGTGTATATGTATATGTTTGAGTGTTTATATGTATATATGTACATATATATCTCCATATATGTATGCGGATATGTATATGTTCATATATGTATGTGGATATGTATATGTGTATATATCTACATAGATATGTGGATATATGTGTACACATATATGTTTACCATATGTCCAGAACATGGAGTAGAGTCCTACCTCACTACCAATAGTCCCCATAGTGCAAGGGGATGTCATGGATGCATTGCAGGTATATATGTAGACTGTTGCCACTGTCATAGGGGTGTCTTAGCAGACATGTTGGGTGTGGGAGGTCACATCTGCTGTAGACATGTGCACCATTGCCTATGGACAGACATCCTAGGGGCAGCATAGTACAGTCCCACTGCTAGCACAGTAATGAGCCTGTGGACTACAGCAGGAATATGACCACTATATGTGGACAGTCTGTCACTCTGTGGTCAGTCCAGAAGTGTACACATGTCCCCTTCATGTGAGACGTGGACCACGCCTTCCAATGTGGATGTTACTAGCCATGTACATGGGTATATCACAACAGTACTGGGGTACATATGCCCACACAGTGTATGCATGCACACATGCCAGTCTGTCCAGACACATAATACCTGGTATTGCTGAGTTAACATGGCCACATACTACCCAGCAGATAATGAAATACATCTGTACAGCATACCACTGCTTTCTCAGAAATACACAACAGTTATGCTTGCCTGGCAGCAGTATGTCTTGCAAATAACTGGACATAACAGCACACTAGGTATTTACAGTAGGCTGCTAGGCATGTCACAAAGCACTGGGAAAACTACAGGCAGACTGCCACAACACTGGAATACATACTGTATGAGGGAAATATACATGTACCTGCAATTATAGCGGGCTCGAAACGCAGGTCACAGAACAGTATAGCAGACACATGTGAGAAAATGCATACCCACATCAAATGTCAATGCAGCCACATATGATACACTAGCTTAACACTGGAGCAGCATGTAACATTAGATAGAACAGGACAGAGAACAATGGTGTCTACCACAGTCTGTACAGAGCCCATGGTTCGTAAGTGAAATACACATACAGTCATCAGTCATCCTAAATCAGGGGTCTGCAACCTGTGGATCTGGAGCCACATGTGTCTCTTCAACCCTGCTGTAGTGGCTCCTTGTACCTCTGAGGATTAATGGGCACTCTACCGCACAACACACACACATACACACACACACACACACACACACACACACACACACACACACACACACACACACGCATGCACATGCACACACACACACACACACACACACACACACACACACACACGCGCACACACGCGCACACACAGATCAAGCAATCCCAACGCAGGAACACAATTATGGACATATGTTAATTATTGTTCTCATACACTTAGTTATATTTAGAATAACTATATATGAAACTGTATATGCTCTGCTATCATCATTGTAGGAGTCAGATAGCTGTTGTGCCTCCAGATGAAATTAGTTCGGTGGGTGAGGGGTCAGGAATGGCTCTTTGGATAGTGAAGGCGGCAGACCCCTGCCTTATGTACACAGACCACATTACTGTACATACAAACACAGAATATACAAGTAATGTCCTCAGAAACAGCCCCTACTACACACTACTGGGGTTGGGAGGGTGGCTTAATGGTTAAGGTGTTTGCCTTACAAACACAAGGTGCAGGGTTTGAGTCTCACAAGGGATAATTGGCTAGGCTTAAAATGGCTCGTAAGGGCAGTTAGCTTAGTACTAAACTATGAACCTATGAACATGGCCAGCAGTCAATCTGAATGGCTTGTTATCAGGTATGATGTCAGTATCTAATGGTGTACTGACCATATGCACCATATATATGCGGGCTTCATTTGCACAACACATGTGTGCACCTCTGCAGTCTAGAGGTCAGTTGTATGTAACAGTGTGCTATGCCCCTGTATGGCAGTGTATGGGGGATATGCACCATAAGTATCCCAGGGTGTTATAACATGTGAGGAGTACCAGTAGTAAGCTGCCTTAAGGTATGCGGATGTACATTACCATACATTTCACCTTGTGAACATTGCTGGCCTGCTGCTTACTGCCATCAGTGTGACTGTGATGATTTCAGTTATGCATTGTTATGTGACAGATACCACCCATAGTGTCAACCCAGGTCTTTTCCTCCTAGGGATTGCATGCAGAGTGTATTTAGAGGCCGCTGGGCTATACATCTACATTACATGCTGTGGATTGTTTGTTATGCTGTGGCCAAGTCTGTCTTTCCTGTTGTACTACTTGAAGGCCTTGGCATGGACACCAACAGAAGTGATGTTTTCGGATTACCGTAATAAATGATCTGTTTGAGTGTTGCATTACTCTGTATGTATGTCAAGGCATAATCAACTATATGATATGGCATATACAACTGTAATAGTACACAACTGAACCTTTCCTGTGTTTACAGCCCTTTGTTTTGTGTTACATCCTTTGATCTCTGTGGGTATGTGTCCAGGCAACAATTGTCTGTGGTATGGGTGACTCATACACTGTCCATCGGATGAGGTTGCAATTGTAGGGATACTGGCTGTTCAGTATGGTGTGCACCCTCTGATTATGTATCTTCCTAGACATATCTCTGTGTGTGTATGTGAAGTTACATATATATCTATATATATATATATATATATATATATATATATATATGTATATACATATATATATATATATATATATGTATATATATATATATATATATATATATATATATATATATATATATGCATACATCTGTCTGTGTATATGTATCATAGGACTGTTTATTGCTTACACATTGTACATTCACTATGGCAGCCAGACTGTACTGCATGATATGTTAGCAATACCAGCCTAACCTGGTTATGGCATGTGCAACAGTTGGTACTGTATTACAGGGCAGACCTAGTGTAGGATTCACCAGTTGCACTTTCAGCTCCCATCTCCATGGGTGTCATGAGGTTTGTCACTTCTGACTTGAGAAGCATGGCATTGGCTTCGGAGAAGGTATTTATGGAGGTTCCTTACTGGTGGGGGTGGGATGTGGATGTCAACGGTGATTACCTTATGATCAGACCTGACCTATGAGGGGTTGACCACTGGTGTGGAGCAACTTACTCCCATGTTGGTAATGACCAGGTCTAGCATATTGGAGACCCTGGTTGGACAATGGATTAGTTGATCCAGGGGGTTGGAATGTATGACTTCCAGGAACCATTGGTAAAGGATGGTGGCACACGAGTTGTTTTCCCAGTTAATGGCAGAGTATTTGGAATCACCCAGTATTATGGTGTTTGGTTGTATCTTAATATTGTCCAGTATGTTTATAATGGTGTAGTGAGACCCTTGGGCCATGGAGGGGGATGTGTAGCAAGCTACAGTTTGGATTGCAGTCTTACCTAGTGTTAGTTGCATCTGGGGATTCTCAGATGCATTGTGTTGGAAACTAGGCTGGAGGTGTGAATGACCTTGGTGAATATGGACACTCCTCCACCTGTAGTGTTGTGGCCTTGGCTTGTTGCCTAACATGTGTGATAAGGGTTATAGGCAGGTATTACAGGTGTGCTCACTGGATCTTTAACCCAGGTCCCAGTTACTGCACAGATATCAATGTTCCCCATTTGTAGGAGTGCCTCAAGAGAGTGCCTTTTTAGGTTTAGACTTCTAGCATTGAATCACATTATCATCAGTTTTGCATGCTTATATCTGTTACAGTGGTGGTTTTGTCCTTTGAACATTGTCTATATTAGGCACTATGGGGGTGCCAAGAGCTGTAGCCAGTAACCTGAATCACAGGGGCAACACATGCAGACCATCTCTGGCAGAGCATCATGGTTTGTACATCATGTCATCCCAGGCAGACAGATACTGGATCCTCTTTGAATGACATCAGACACTTAGCCACTTGTTAAAGTCATTGCTGTGTATATGTATATGTGTGAGTGTTTATATGTATATATGTACATATATATCTCCATATATGTATGCGGATATGTATATGTTCATATATGTATGTGGATATGTATATGTGTATATATCTACATAGATATGTGGATATATGTGTACACATATATGTTTACCATATGTCCAGAACATGGAGTAGAGTCCTACCTCACTACCAATAGTCCCCATAGTGCAAGGGGATGTCATGGATGCATTGCAGGTATATATGTAGACTGTTGCCACTGTCATAGGGGTGTCTTAGCAGACATGTTGGGTGTGGGAGGTCACATCTGCTGTAGACATGTGCACCATTGCCTATGGACAGACATCCTAGGGGCAGCATAGTACAGTCCCACTGATAGCACAGTAATGATCCTGTGGACTACAGCAGGAATATGACCACTATATGTGGACAGTCTGTCACTCTGTGGTCAGTCCAGAAGTGTACACATGTCCCCTTCATGTGAGACGTGGACCACGCCTTCCAATGTGGATGTTACTAGTCATGTACATGGGTATATCACAACAGTACTGGGGTACATATGCCCACACAGTGTATGCATGCACACATGCCAGTCTGTCCAGACACATAATACCTGGTGCTGCTGAGTTAACATGGCCACATACTACCCAGCAGATAATGAAATACATCTGTACAGCATACCACTGCTTTCTCAGAAATACACAACAGTTATGCTTGCCTGGCAGCAGTATGTCTTGCAAATAACTGGACATAACAGCACACTAGGTATTTACAGTAGGCTGCTAGGCATGTCACAAAGCACTGGGAAAACTACAGGCAGACTGCCACAACACTGGAATACATACTGTATGAGGGAATATACATGTACCTGCAATTATAGCGGGCTCGAAACGCAGGTCACAGCACAGTATAGCAGACACCTGTGAGAAAATGCATACCCACATCAAATGTCAATGCAGCCACATATGATACACTAGCTTAACACTGGAGCAGCATGTAACATTAGATAGAACAGGACAGAGAACAATGGTGTCTACCACAGTCTGTACAGAGCCCATGGTTCGTAAGTGAAATACACATACAGTCATCAGTCATCCTAAATCAGGGGTCTGCAACCTGCGGATCTGGAGCCATATGTGTCTCTTCAACCCTGCTGTAGTGGCTCCTTGTACCTCTAAGGATTAATGGGCACTCTACCGCACAACACACACACATACACATACACACGCACACACACACACACACACACACACACACACACACACACACACACATACACGCACACACACACACACACACACACACACACACACACACACACACGCGCGCGCGCACACACAGATCAAGCAATCCAAACACAGGAACACAATTATGGACATATGTTAATTATTGTTCTCATACACTTAGTTATATTTAGAATAACTATATATGAAACTGTATATGCTCTGCTATCATCATTGTAGGAGTCAGATAGCTGTTGTGCCTCCAGATGAAATGAGTTCGGTGGGTGAGGGGTCAGGAATGGCTCTTTGGATAGTGAAGGCTGCAGACCCCTGCCTTATGTACACAGACCACATTACTGTACATACAAACACAGAATGTCCAAGTAATGTCCTCAGAAACAGCCCCTACTACACACTACTGGGGTTGGGAGGGTGGCTTAATGGTTAAGGTGTTTGCCTTACAAACACAAGGTGCAGGGTTTGAGTCTCACAAGGGATAATTGGCTAGGCTTAAAATGGCTCGTAAGGGCAGTTAGCTTAGTACTAAACTATGAACCTATGAACATGGCCAGCAGTCTATCTGAATGGCTTGTTATCAGGTATGATGTCAGTATCTAATGGTGTACAGACCATATGCACCATATATATGTGGGCTTCATTTGCACAACACATGTGTGCACCTCTGCAGTCTAGAGGTCAGTTGTATGTAACAGTGTGCTATGCCCCTGTATGGCAGTGTATGGGGGATATGCACCATAAGTATCCCAGGGTGTTATAACATGTGAGGACTACCAGTAGTAAGCTGCCTTAAGGTATGCGGATGTACATTACCATACATTTCACCTTGTGAACATTGCTGGCCTGCTGCTTACTGCCATCAGTGTGACTGTGATGATTTCAGTTATGCATTGTTATGTGACAGATACCACCCATAGTGTCAACCCAGGTCTTTTCCTCCTAGGGATTGCATGCAGAGTGTATTTAGAGGCCGCTGGGCTATACATCTACATTACATGCTGTGGATTGTTTGTTATGCTGTGGCCAAGTCTGTCTTTTCTGTTGTACTACTTGAAGGCCTTGGCATGGACACCAACAGAAGTGATGTTTTCGGATTACCGTAATAAATGATCTGTTTGAGTGTTGCATTACTCTGTATGTATGTCAAGGCATAATCAACTATATGATATGGCATATACAACTGTAATAGTACACAACTGAACCTTTCCTGTGTTTACAGCCCTTTGTTTTGTGTTACATCCTTTGATCTCTGTGGGTATATGTGTCAGGTGACAATTGTCTGTGGTATGGGTGACTCATATACTGTCCATTGGATGATGTTGCAATTGTAGGGATACTGGCTGTTCAGTAGAGGGGTGCACCCTCTGATTATGTATCATCCTAGACATACCTCTGTGTGTGTATGTGTAGTTACATATATATCTATACATATGTATGTATATATGTATATATATATATATATATATATATATATATATATATATATATATATATATATATATATATATATATGTATATGAGTATCTGCATACATATGTCTGTGTATAGCTATCGTAGGACTGTTTATTGCTTACACATTGTACATTCACTATGGTAGCCAGACTGTAATACATGATATGTAATCAATACCTGCCTGACATAAACAGGTGGGATGGCTTACTGTTAAACATCTTGTGGCCATGTATTGTCAGATCCTGGTTATGGCATTTGCAACAGTTGGTACTGTATTGCAGGGGGGGTATCAATACATGCAAGACATATGTTGCTTGAGCCCCTTCACCCCCATTAACAGTGCCTGTGTTCATATATGTCTTTGTTATGCTCTCTATTCTATCTATAGATATATATATATGTGTATATACATATCTATATATATATATATATATATATATATATATATATATATATATATATATATATATATATCTAGGTTCATAGGTTCATAGGTTCATACTAGGCTATCTGCCCTAGGGCATTTATAAGCCTAGGCAAAGTGTGTTTGGCTTTCGGCACCCATTTTAAATTAATTTTGCTATGCCCTTTTTCGAGGTTAGTATACTGTGCCTTTGTCTAACAGTGACACAGAAGTGATACCCAGGGTAAACCTATGATCTCCCATCCACTCATCAAGATTCCTCTTGAAGAGAGTCAATGAGGGACTCTGCCTAACCTGGACTGGGATTTTATTCCAGAGTGAAGGGAGCCTCTGGGTTATGAATCTGTCCCTCCAGCATGTCCTATATACACATACGTATTTATATATATATATATATATATATATATATATATATATATAGTTATATATATATATATATATATATATATATATACATATATATATGTAGACATATTTGTATGGATGTATGCATGGAGAGAGAGAGGTATATATAGCTATTTAGTTTTATATATAAACACACACACACACACACACACACACACACACACACACACACACACACACACACACACACACACACACACACACACACACACACACACACACACACACATGTTAAAGTACATTGTCCGTACTGTTGAATGATTGTGCTGGATGAAATGTTTCTGAAACCATCAGATTTATGTGTATCTGTTATGGTTTAGTGGTAATTCACGTTGTTTATGGTGTGTAGGGTCCTGGGTTCGAGCCTAGCAGAAGCTGTTTATTTTGTTGCTGGGCAGAACACGGGCCATTGGATGCGGAGTGATTAAGGCACTTTAAAACAGTTGTAAGCAGGTTTGCGCAGAGCTAAGCAATGCTAACTTCTGGTTACAGTGTCTTACACTCAGTTACCTTCTATATTGCTTAACCTGTGTAGGCAATGCTTACCCCCCATGCAGACCTGCTTACAATTGCTCAAAAGTGCCTTAATCACTCTGTATCCAACAAACCATGTTCTGCCGAGCAACAAAATAAACAGCTCCTGCAAGGCTAAAACCCAGGACCTTGAACACAATAGACAAATTGATTTACCACTAAGCCATGCCACATACCAATAAATCTGTTGTTTTCAGAAACATATCATCCATTCCAGTCATGCAACAGTACAGAGAATGTATACCAACATCTAGATGTATGTCTGTGTAAATATATTAATATCTAAACATATACAACATATCTATATATATATATATATATATATATATATATATATATATATATATATATATATATATTTCTGAAAACTATATACATATATATCAATATATATGAACATATATACATGCAAATGCCTACATCGACACATATATGTGTCTATATCTATATGTCTACATATACACAGCAAGTTACATATGTGTATGCAGATATATATCGATGTAGGTATATACGGACATAGTTATATATATGTTAGCAGATATATATATATATATATATATATATATATATATATATATATATATATATATATATATATAGATATATATGGCCATACATCTGTAGATAGCAATGGAAGATTAACAAACACACATGTCCACATGCACCATTAATAGGGTTGAGAGGCCCCACACACTGTACGTCTTGTATGAATAGGCATCCTCCCCACAGCCAAACATGTCCACTCTGCAATACACTACCAAGTGTTGCAGATCCCATAACTAGGACCTGACACGACATGGGCACAAGATGTTACCAATACTACATCCCACCTGTATGATGTCAGGCTAGTATTGGTAACATATCATGCAGTACAGTCTGCTTCCCACAGGAATGTAATATGTGGAAGCCATCAACATCCCCAGGATACAGATACACAGACACAGATATGCAGATACACACATATGTGTATATATATATATATATATATATATATATATATATATATATATATACACATACATACGCAGATATATGTACAGTAAGATACATATGTAGAAGGTGCACACAATATGGAAAACCACTATGCCTACAGTTAACACCTGAACAACTGGACAATGTATGGGCCCCCATACAAATGACAATCATTGCCTGCAACATATACCCACAGAGAGGTCATAGGAAAAACACCACACACAGGTTTGCAGAAATGAAAAACCTTTAATCGTGTACTATTACAGTTCTATATGCCATGTCATATAGCTGTTCAGACACTGACAACCATATAAACAGAGTAATGCACCAGTGAAACAGTTACACTAATACAGTAGTCTGGAAAGGTTCACAACTGTTGTTGTCCAGGCCAAGCCCTTCAAATTGTACAATAGTGAAGATAAAACTGGGCCACAGGATACCAAACAATCAACAGTATGTAATGCAGGTGTATAGTTCAGCAGCCTGTATCTACACTCTGTACAAACTCAGTAGGTGGTAAGGACATCATGTGACCACATGGGTTGTAACTGTTGCATAACAAGGCATAACTGACACCATCACGAGCACACCGACAAACAGAACAGTCTGTATGACAGGAGGTTTGCATTAACCCAGTTCATTTAATTGCTATGTAATCCAATGTAACTACTGTCTGTTTATTTTAACTGTGGAGCTTTTCTCCCTGGGCCCCCGCTGAAAATGGACCAACTTCCACTCGGACACTCCCGGTCAACAAATGTAAATAAATAAGTAAATAAAGAAATAAATAAAAAGTAATATAAATATAGGTGAAGTATACGGTACTGTACATCAAGATACCTTAAGGTAGCTCACCCCTGATACCCCCACATTTTGTAGCAGCCTAGGTCATTTATGGTGTCACCCCCAGACTCAATAATACAGGGCCATATACCACTGTTACATACACTGGCCTCTGGAGTGCATAAGGGCACACATGTATTGTGTAGGTGACGCCCACGCATATATGGCCCCAGCCCCATCATTTGTGTGGGGGATACAACAGCAATGGTCTGATGGCAGCAATGGCAGTGTGATATACTCACAACCCACTACAGAACAACCACTGACAGCATGACATATGTGCAAAGCTTGGTATGTAGGTGGAGGACAGAGGCTAGAACACAGGCACATATGTGGACAACTCTTGCCATACACTAAGCAAGTTGCTGGTGTTACAGGATAGTCTGCAACATAGCCTTAGTCAGGGAATTGAGGTTAGAAACAGAAATGGATGTAGCCATGTACCGATAGCACTCAACACACACACACACACACACACACACACACACACACACACACACACACACACACACACACACACACTGGCAGTGTAATATCTGACACAGGACCTGTGTGGTGGACAGACAAAACATGATAGGCATACCTCTGGCCAGCACGAGGATAAGCCCACAGTTGTGAGCTATGCAGACAGACTGCATTCAAAGGTAAAATAGTATGTGCACATACACTCTGTAACACCAGTACTATACAAAGCATAACCCAACTCTATTCACAGTCTGTCTGTAGTTCCTGCTACTCCTACAAATATGTGGCTGCCCTGAGTGTGCTGGTTCTCATGTGAGAGGTATTGCTACCTGCTGTCGGTAACACTGATGCCCACACACAGGAAGGATGTCCATCACACAGGAAATGTAAAGGGACCACAGCCACATGATGTAGAGATTTATAGTGGGTGGTTGCCATGACAGTGGTAATTGGAAGTACTACACATTTGTAATCATATATATATGGCTATCTGGATAAGTATATGTACATATATTTCCACCATATGTCCTGGACATAGAGTGTAGCCCTACCCCAGCCCTATAGTCCCAAAGTCGTAGTGCAAGGGGATGTCAGGTATGTATAGTAGGTATATTAGTACACTATTGCTACTGTCATTTGGATTGTCTTCACAGACATGGTGTGTGTGGGAGGTCACATCTGCTTATAACATGTGTGCCATTGGCTACTGACAGACATCCTAAGGACATCATTGTAAAGTGCCGCTGCTAGCACATAATGCCCCTGTGGACTGCAGCAGAGATATTGGCCAATATATGTGGAAATTCTGGAACGCTCTGCACTGTCTAGAGATATACACATAAGCCCTTAGTGCAAAACATGTGTACCATGCCTGACAATATGGATGTAGACAGCCATGTAGATGGGTATAACACATAATGACTGGTATACATTTGCCACCATAGGTTATGCATTCACACTCCCCTGTCTGGCCTGACACATAATGACCACTGGTACAGGAGTGCCATGGCCACATACTACCCACTAGATATTGACATACATCTGTACAGCATCCCACTGCTCTCTCTGACATACATGACTGTTAAGGGAGGGCTGGCAGCAGTACATCTGGCAAGTATCTGCACATGACATCTCATTGGGTAAGTACACTAAGCTGCTAGGCATGTAACATTGCACTGTGCAGGCTACATGCAGACTGGCTCAACACTGGCTTACATCTCCTATGGGGGAATGCACATGAACCTGCATATATAGCAGGCTCAACAGGCATGTCACAGCACAAGGTAAAATACACCTGTGTGAAAGTGCATAACCACAACCAATGTGAACACAGCCACATATGGTAAGCCAGCATAATATTACAGTATATGGACTATCTGTTCTACAACTTCCTCATATGTGCCATTCACAGACTGACCCTACATATAGTGGGCTGGTACACAGTTTGGTTTGATGGCTGTCTGTAGTATGGGACATGTGTGTGTATGGCCCTACAAACATGTATGCCAATACAGTGCCATACAGTGGAGCAGCATGTAACATCAGATAGGAGGGGATCTAGAACAATGACATCTACCACAGTATGTACACAGGCTAAAGTACATATTAACAATACACACACTGTCGACATTCACCATAAGTACACAGACCTCACTACTGTCCAAACATCCACAGAATGTCTAGGTTATGTCATGAAATATAACCCCTACTGTACATAACATGTGTAGCAGTCTGATATATCACTGGCTTGTTATCAGATATGATGACGCTAATTATAGTGTACAGCACATATGCACCACTTCACACAACATATGTGCAAAGGTTGACAGAGGTGTGGCTGGAAGCACATACACAGGGCCAGTATTGACATGCTGCTGCGATAACCCCATACATTTACTGTTGTAACAGGGTGTGTTGCAACATATGTCCTATGAGGAATATGACATCAGTAACTATCACGGCTTTCACCATCTACAGATTGCAATCCTCACACTACCTTCTGCAGTCCACAGATAGATGCTCCGTGGGTAACACATGAAACCAAAGGCACAACACTGCCCAGTCTGCAGATGACCCTTCAGATGGGGATTCCTCATAAACATGGAACTGACATGGCAGATATTGAGACATGTACGACAACTATATCCACACAAACACTGTTAAACCAACATTACTCCAAATGCAGTATAGCAGTACTTACAGTCTGTAGTCAGGTCAGGCACATCCCCCTCCTGTTCGTTGCCCTCTTTCCACAGTGTATGTTGTTAGAGGTAAATCCCCAATCCATCTGAGATGCTGTTTGCCAAATGACAGATCTAGTTCCTGCTCACAGTGAATGAAAAGGGCCAACACCACCATGGTGTTCCTAGATATTGGAGTGTGTTTCCATGCAATTGGCTATGGGAATGTTACCACAGCTGTTTCACATGCAATCAGGTAGTGGAGGGCTCCAATTCATGCAGAGGCCATCAGCTGATTATGAGCAACACTTAAAATACACATGCTGCTGCCTAAGCAAAGCAGGTGTAGGTCTCCACAGTCACCAGAGAGGGAGTGGGAGAGGCAGACAGAGGCAAAGACATGTCAGGGAGGTGTGGGAGAATAAAACTGAAGCATGTTTGTGTCACACATCTACCAGCACACGGTATCAAACTCCTGATAACTATGTAGTGTTATTACAGTTCGATGCAGTTATTGGATGCATCACATGGGTTACCTGTTGTGGAGCACTCAG
Organism: Protopterus annectens; assembly: GCF_019279795.1. Lineage (NCBI taxonomy): Eukaryota > Metazoa > Chordata > Ceratodontiformes > Protopteridae > Protopterus > Protopterus annectens. The sequence continues at coordinate 340,575,088 of NC_056726.1, read as the reverse complement.
AACATATATGTAATGGTGAGTGACATCTGCAACAGGGATATGGTAGCCATACAGTAGGTGATGTACACGTGCCTGTCCACATGAACAGGTGCCATCATCAACACAGCCACACTCTGACAGGGAACACACACATTGACACACTTGGTAGGGCCAGGAGTACAACTCATCAGTAGTGGGATTGCCACAACACATCACTGTGCAGGTATCACATGCACCACCAGGGTCATATGGAGGTTGTATGGGCAAAGAGTATGAGGAGGTGTCTGAAATCAGACAGCATGCTTCAGTATTCCCATGGGGGTTGTAGTGAGTGTGGATGGGATCATACGCACCATACAACACACACACAAACACACAGGGTGCCATTACTGACATGCATGGGTGCATGTCTGCACCGGTGTGTGGTGGTAGACTGTGCCAGCAGGCTATAGAAGGGTAGGCAATGGGTATACCTTGGAATCAGGCCACATGACAGTGGTCTGCATTGTGGCTCAGGGCTGTAGTTTCTGCATTTGCTCACACAGATAGGTATTGTATCCCCCATCCAGTCACCTGGGTGTCTATTGTGTGTGGCCAATGCTGTGCATCACTTGCCATGCATGTGTTCCATAGTCCATGACAGGGACGGTGTCTGGGATGTGCACACCTCCCACATGCATGTACAGTGACATGTAGAACTGTACCTGGAGTGTCTGACCCATGTTGTGAATACAGATTATCATCAGATGTGCCAGTCTTGCCCACCTGTGGTGGGATCTGGTAATGGGCAGCAGGTTTACCCTGCACCTACATTGATAGCATGCTATCAGCATTCCCTGGTGTCAGTGGCATCTGTCCATACAGAGCATGTTGTCAGGCATGGTATTTCCATTGTGGGTCAGATGTGATGGCCCCACAGGTGGTGCAGCTGTCCATTGGGGAACATGGAGGAGGTGCACTGTCTGCATGTACGTGCATATTGGACAGATGGACAGGGTGACATGCCCTCTGTAGCCCACTGCTATCACTCCATAGTTACTATCAGTGGCCAATATGCAGTGTACTACCCACATATTGGCTGTTGCCTAGGCATGTGTGTATGAGACATGGGTTGAGAGTGTGCTCTGGGTAATACTGGGGTTGTTAATTTACAAACACACACTGTCATGTCTGGGAGAAGAACCCCTACCTAAATAGTTTATTACACTACAGCACTACACAGTTATAGTATGCACCATGGACATTACAAGAGTACTCTTTCCCCAATGGTATATTTCACAATGAATGACATCAGCAGGATTGCCAAAGTAGGGCATTTGAAATATACTGTGAGTGACTAGCCTAAAATGCATTACTCCCTACACAGACAGTGACACACACACACAAAACATCCCCAACTGACATGTGTTGGTATAGAACCCCTAGCAGAGGTCTATGTCACACTACAGCATGGAGCTGTTATAGGATGCACCATGAGGGTTACTAGAGAGCTCCTTCCCCAAAGGTGTATTTCGCAATGAATGACATCAGCGGGATTGCCAAAGGAGGCCATTTGAAATGTACTGAGTGTGACTAGCCTATTGCTTCATGCACAGACATTGAAACACACACAAAACATTCAGAACTGCCATGGGTGGGGATGGAACCTTACCACGGTTTAAATCACACTGCAGCAGTACACAGTTACAGGACACACTACAGAGATTACTGGGCTACAACCTTCCCAGAGGTGTATTTCTAGGTGGGTGACATCAGCAGCCTTGCCAAAGTTGAGTATATGAATTGTAAGGAGTGTGAGTAGCCTAAAAAGCATTGCTCTTTACACAGTCAGAGACAGACACACACATACAGACACAGTTGCCAAGTCTGGGGTTAAAACTCCTACCTAACTAGCTTATCACACTACAGCAGTACGCATTTGTGGGACACGCCATGGCTATTACTGGGCTATTTCTTTCTCAAAGGTGTATTTCACATTGGATGACCTCAGCAGGCTTGTCATAGTAGGGTTATGGGGAGGGCGGTGTGTGCAAGGGCCATAACCCATTCATTTAGGGGTCGACACGCCACATGCGGCCACACATGGGGTCATATGTCACAGGTACGTGTATACAGCTACTAGATGACTACTTCCTTGTACAGTCATGTTGCACAGCTGGCTCATGCACCACATAGTCTGTAATGCTGACAGGTACTGGTGGCTAGTATCTGCAGTGAGTGACATCTGCACCTCATGTGTTTGGGGCCCTTTGGCTGTGTGCTGGGTGGGACAGGCCTGGATGGGTCCTTGTCATGGTCACCCTCTTCCACACATCTATGTCCATCTATCTTTGGTTTATTATAGTGTGTTGTCCTTACATATATGTCTATATTCCTGTCCACTGTGTGTGCAAGGCATGAGTGATGCATACTGACAAGTGTCTGCACTAACAACTGCAACTGCCAGATATGTCTGGTCCACTGGTGTTTGCAGACATGGCCTTCATGTGTTCAAGTGAGTGGGCATGCCCAGTATGACCTTTCAGAATGTTGACTGACATTGCCTTCATTTCTCTGTGTGTGTGAGCATGCCCAGTATGGCCATCTGTATTGCATGTGTGGGTCAAGTTGGGTCTATATTATAACATCGAAGTTCGTAAACATTGAATGTTATAATATCGAACCCTAAACACCGAAATCCGAAAACATCGAACAGTCAGAATAGCTAATTTTTTCCCAGGGAAAAAATTCGCTATTCCGAGAAACATACACACAACACAAACACACACAAAAAACAGCAAGCCACACACATACACTTAAAATCCTACACCTAAACCTAAACTAAACTTTACATACACTACTAGCTATCCACTTACCTTAACCCAACCCTAACCCTAAGGTCCGCCACTATCGCACACTTACCTCACCCGCGCCCTAACCCTAACTCATCTAACCCACCCCCTAACCCTAACCTACACACAACTGCACACTTACCTGAACCCAACCCGTAACGTTCCAACATATCGAACGCTGAAAACATCGAAGCCACAGCAACGGCCCACCAAATTCTTTCCCTGGGAAAGAATTCGGTGTCCTGCATCTTCTCTGTTTTCAGCGTTCGACATTACTGGTTCAATATTAAAACATTCGAACTTTATAAAATTTGATGTTATAATATAGACCCACTCAAGTCCAGGTAGTTTGTACTGCAGTGCTGACCTTTATGTTGTACACCGACAGGTAGCATGCTGTGTCTGCAGGGTAACTATTGATTATTTGGCATTGACTGTTGCTACATTTCTGGATAGCGGGGATCACCTGACTATTTCTACATTTCTACACAGGATTGGAGGGGTACACCTGACTGTTACTATATTTCTATGTAGGATGGTGGGAGGGCACACCTGACTATTTCTACATTTCTACACAGGATTGGGGGGGGCACACCTGATTGTTACTATATGTCTATGTAGGATGGTGCGCACACCTGACACTTGTACATATTTGCTAGGACTGTACTGGTATGTCGGGTACTCCATTTCAGTCTGTAGTCTTACCTATTGTGCTGGCTAGAGGCATACCAGTGTACTACAGTTCTTAGCTTTTAATTACCTACATATTAGTTTCTGACTTCCTAGCCTTCACAACTGACATCCCACTGCCTGGCCTACTGTAGTCTGTCTGTGTAGGCTTGGGGAGGAGGTTACCCATAGGCCTCATTCAGAGGCCATAGTACAGCATTTGTTTGTGTTTGTCTACACTTGTCCTGCTGGCTGTGACTATTGTTGGGTATTTGACCCCCCCCCGACTGGCATGTGTGAGTCACTTACCTTGTGGGTGTCCCAGTATTGAGGGTGGTGCTGCAGGGCTGCCTATGTCGGATGCACATAGTACACTCCCTACACATGGTTAGGCATAGGTAGTGTAATGTTTGGCATCCCTTTTACTGTATGTAAATGTCAGAGAGAGGTGTTATTTCCTGGGTCCCTCCCATGTCAGTGTATGTGCTATGCGTTGCCTCTTTGCCAAGGCCAGGGCATAAAGGGCATGCCTCCTTCTGCCTACTGGGGCAGGCTCAGGTTGTTCCTCCTCCGAGTCACTCTGTGCCTGTGCAGGCCTTGGCAATGGTTGGGGGCTGTGTGGCCCTGCCCCCATGCTGTTCCTGCTGCAGCTGTTTCCACAGGATCATATTGTGTAGCATGGCACATACAAGGACAATCTGGGTACATGTAGTTGGCGTGTACTGCAAGGCTCCACTGGATGTGTCCAGGCACCAGAACCTTGACTTGAGCATCCCAAACACATGCTCTATTATGATTCTTATTTGTGTGTGTGCCTTATTATGGAGTTCTTATTCGGGTGTGTGTGCATTTCTGATGGGTGTCATCAGCCACGACTCCAGTGCGTATCCAGCATCCCCCACTAGGTGACTGTGTGGGATGTCCCCATTGGCAAATCTCTGGTACAAGCTGCATCAGATGCCAGATGTGGGAATCGTGTTAGCTTCCAGGGCAGCCAGCACACATGTTCATTATTATGCCCTGGGCATTGCACATGATGTGGCAGTTGATGGAGGGGAAGCCCTTGCAGTTGATGTTGACCCTACCTTGTTCACCAGGTGGTGCTTTGATGCATATGTGCGTGCAGTCTATTGCACCCACTACCTCAGGATATTCTGCTATTTGGTGGAAGAGACGCATATTGCTGGCCTATGCCTCACAGGTGTTGGGGAAATATACGTGCTCACCGACATGTGCTGACATGGCATCCAGGAACTGGTGGGGTACCCTGGATGCTGATGCCTGTGAAATCCCCATCATATTCCCAGTTGGCCTTTGAAAAGGTACCTGTAGTTATTATTCTTAGACCTACAAATACCTTGGTATCCACTGGGATGGGTTCCCCTCTGTTAGTTCTGTGTGTGAGGCGTGGCCGGTACAGCTCAACAATTTGCTGTAGGAGGTCCCTGTCCCTGTCCACCCTATAGTGCTCCACTATCTCCAGCTCGTGTAGCCCTTGGTAGGTTACCCTGGGTCTGTACACTGTTCTCCATCTCCTCACTTTGGGTTGCTTGGCAGCATTCACATCCTCACCACTCTCAGCCTCTTCCACAAGTTCTATGATAGCTATTGCAGCCCCTAACATTTTGCTGTTGTGAGTGTTAAAAGTTACCCACTTGTTTACACCGGTGGTGTAGAGTGTGGGAAAAAACAGAGGGATAGGTGTTTGCATAGTTTATAGTAGTGTTCTAGACTGGGCTGGTCTGCTGCCTGTGTAATTGGCTGATTCTGATACGTTTCACCTGGCAGCTAAGCTAGTACTACTTGGTTACCTTTCTACTGCTGTTTTCCCTTCCCATTGCCCTACTGTTTAAGCCCATGTGCACACTGCACAGAGTGCTCAAATGTGCACACTGCTGCTATTTCCTGGTTTAACTTCCTTTTTCTTCCTCTAAAACCTGGTGCATGGCGTGCACACCTGCTTACACTTTGTAAAGTGTGCTAGGCAGGTTTAGACACATCCTCTAGCTTAGCTGTGCTAAGCTAGGAGCAAACCTGAGCCACAGGGCTCCAATACACTTACAGTATGCCTGACACACATCCCCATTATGTAACCTACCTCCTAGTCTTGAAACACCTATTCATTCTCTTACACTGTTGGCACCTGACTCACATGCTGGGGAAAACTGGGATTCACCATCCTTCCCCTCATTTGCATAGGATTGCCTGCTAATGCATAGTTACATGTGTCACACTGAGCCTCCCCCCTTAGCATCCACTACTCACTGGCCAAGTTGTCTTCTGCCTGCCATTGACTTGCATGACAGAATACTGATTTTAGTTAGAATGCTTATTTTAGGTTTATTTTCTTATTTCCCCCCGATCCCGTTTGCGTGCTGCTGCCCTATGCTTAAACAGCCAAGATCGGCTAAAAAAAATAAGTTGATTTTTTTATGTTTTGTATTGTTTGCAAGGCCAATGGCCTTATACGTGGCCATTGGCATGCTTCCTCAATGATATGCAGCCTTTATTTGGAGATGTCATAGCTCCGTTTTGGATTTTGCAGAAATGTACTCGGTTGCTAACCGAGTACATTTCTGCAGATAGCACTAGTCTTGCATGGACTGTTGCAAGCTTCCTGGATTGCAAAATCACCTCATTTGCATGGATTTCACCTGCAAATGGAGTGATTTGTATACCAGGGCTTAGTCCGTGCAAGATTAGTACAGGAGCGCTCGTGCACACCCCTGCAGGCTGTTCCTGGACCGCACGGCAGACATATTGCCTGCGTGGGCTCCTGCAAGCTTTTGAGAATCCGGGGGTAGTTCAGCAAACATCAGTAGTAAAAATTACAGAGAAAAGTCTTGGGTGCATTTCCATCAGAAATAACAAAATAAGTACTCATAATCTTTCCTGCTTTCAGGAAAATTAATATCCAACATTAAAAAAACCACTGTATCAAATGTATTCATGTGGAAAATGTTCATGTTGCCTTCAACCAAGGATTCCTACCAGACAAGCAAGAGCCCTTTTTTAGATCCTTTCGTCACATATAAATTATATTTTAAATATTTTTAGTGTTTTTACTGCTGTTTGTGGTAAATAGTTGTATATCAAAGAATTATCAGGCATGCCAGTAGACATTCCTGTTATTTGTTACTGTCTCTCCAGGGACTGCTTTTTAGGATGTGGCTGTCATTTAGTGCCCTAGGACTATATTTATGTGTATTGTTTCTTTTTAAAGTGTGTTTGGATAGTCAGAAAGTATTTTCCAGGCAAATAATGGGATTTCATGTGAATGCTTCTGCTTACACTTGGTTTGCTTGCTTTATTCAATTTTATATGGCAGCTAACTTATTTAATTCTATTTTTGACAGGCAGTTCTTGTGTGCTGATTGTGTTACTTTGTTGTGGGGTGAATTTGACTGGACTGGAAGGGTTGTGTGCTCTTTATCCTTGCTAGTGCCAAATTAACTTTCAAGAGACTCCTCCAACCCTGTTCCTTGGGTTACGGAGGGGCGGTGGTTGGTCAGACAGGGTAAGATACATTTTCTTCTGCCATATCACTCTTCAGAATCCTGAACTACCAAGGCTATGTGTGGAAATTCATTTTGAAGTGTGCTAAATGTTTGAAATATTTTACTCCTTAACTGACTTCTGAAGGTAGGTCTTACCTGAAACAGATTGTATACAACTTGTCTCAAGTTTCTAAACATGCCTTAAAGATTGTGTATGATTGTACTGATACTGTTTTGAGGGCTTCTGCTGCAACTACTATTTTTTGGAGATATATTTGGGTATGTAACCAAAACTTTTCAAATGACTCAGTCAAAACGTTTCGGTTCTATTCTAGACTCAGACGTTTTCTTTGGGTTAGCTGCTGCTCAGATTCTCAACCAATGGGCTGAAAGAGTTAAATTAATACAGGGAGTTTATAGGATTTTTCAAGTCCCCAAATTCTTCCCTTCTAAAATCTCTACCCCTTTCAAAGGACAAAATAAGCAGAGAACTCAGCCTAACAAGACGCAGTCACCCAAGAAAAAATGGTAGGAGAGTAACAACCCACATCAAAAAACAAGGGGATCCCCCTTCCAAAAAAGGGTGAGGTATTAGCTTCAGAATGACTATGCCAGAGATCTGGTCACCCTTCCCCATTCTTCTAACTCTTTCAGATCATCTGTCCCTCAGTGCTGTGACTTGGTGTCCAATAATTTCAGACAGATGGGTTTTAATGGTGATTCAGAAGGGTTACAACTGACAATGGATGGACTCTCATCCTCTTCCTTTCAGAGGGATTCCTCCTCACCCTGCAAACCAAACCAACTTGTTTCCTCACGTGCTTCAACACATGTCAGAAGCAGGTGTCATAGAACATGTTCCTACAGAACACTTGGGAAGGGACTTTTATTACAGAATGTTTCTGGTCCCAAAAATGACGTTGTGTAGACCAGTTTTGGACTTCCTCTTCCTCAATATGTATGTGAAAGTTCCAAACTTCAGGAAGATGACACTTGAGTCAGTGTTAGCCTTCTCACAGATAACTGTGTTATGGTAACCTTAGACCTCATGGATGCTTACCATCACATTCCAGTAGCATACAAATTCAGGAGGTTTGTAAGACTTTGTGTATCTGGGTCATATTATCAATTCTCTGCACCAAGAGTGGTTACAAAGTGCTTAGCTCCCATGGTGACTCAGTGCAGGGTGCAAGGTATCCTCATTTGTCCTTATTTAGATGGCTTGTTTATTTGTGCAGAGGCTTTGCCCAGATGCCATGCTTAACAAAGATTTTTTCTTACCAATTTGAGGTTTCAGATGAACATACCGAGATCCTACCTGATTCCATTACACAGGATTGTGTTTTAAGGGTACTTTATAGGCAGTCTTCCCATGCAAAAAGTCTTTTTACCTCATGATAAAGTGAAAACCTGTTGTGAAGTATTCTTGAACTTTTCTCATCTGACTCAGACTTCAGCCAGAAAATTCAACCCAGTTTTAGACTTCATGGCTTCTATAATTTCCATTGATACCACTTATTAGCCTGCACATGCGAAAGATTCAGTGGATCCTGAAAAATATATGGACCTAGCATCTTTAACCCATAGTATTTCAAACCTCAGTGCTGAGATTTGTAAAGCTAGGTCTATGGTGGTGGGGAGATCAGATGGATCTCAGTCTAGGCCCCATTTCTTTTTTCCTACCCTAAAGCAGTCAGTCTTCACTTGGGGTTGCAGTTTCTGTTGGAGTAAAGGTGAAGGATGTGTGGGACAATTTCGACAGACAAAAGCACACCAATGTCAAAGAAATGCTTGGTGTGATTCAGGTTGTGAAAGCCTTACATCATCTTTGACAACAAGGCTCTGCTCAGGTAATTACAGACCACAGTGATGTGGTACTTAAACAAGGGGGCACAATGTCATGCCAACTGTGCCACTAGCCATCATTGCCTAGTGGCACAATGTCATGCCAACTGTGCCACTAGGCAATGATGGCTTGGGAATTACCAAGTCAACACTCCCTAACCATTCAGGTCTCTTACAGACCATCAGAGGAAAACATAGTTGCAGACAAATTCAGCGGATCCTGGACAGACCCTCATAAGTGAAAGCTCAATCCAGAAGTATGTCAGAAATTGATCCAGATGTAAGGAACTCATAAAGTAGATCTATTCACCTCCTTTCAAAACAGACAACTAGACAAATTCAGTTCTAGGAATTGGTGCAAGAAAACTTAGAGAAAAGATGCTCCCTTTCTCCCCTGGTCAAAACACTCCTATATACTTTTCCACCCTTTCCACTGATTTCCAAGGTACTTCTGAAGATACAGAAAGATTTAGCAAAACTGATTGTGGTGACTTTCTTTTAGCACAGGCAAAATTGGTTCTCTCTACTTATGGAATTGGTCAAGGGCAATTATCCTGCACTTTCGCAAAGACTGGATCTGTTCATATAAGACAAATGGAGTTTGATGTACTCTGATATCAAGCAACTACAAATAACTGCCTGGATGACTCAATTTTGATACCTTTAAGGCACCTTTTTCACAAGATTGAGCAGCAGGTGTTAAAGGAGGTAAGAAAGCCTTCTATTAGAAAATCACATGCTGGCAAATGGAAAATATTTTCCTTTTGGTGCCTAGCCAATGACCAGGGTCCAATCAGGGACTTTGCATCCCTGATGCTTATGTATTTGTGTGTTACCATCAACTGGCCTTTGACATGCTCCTGTCAAAGTGTGTCTAGTGTCTGCACATGGATACTCCTTTTTTCCCTGTTTGTGGCAAAACAGTTTATGACAAGGGTGTTACACATAAACTCCCTTGCAAACAAATACATTCAAACTGGGATCTCCGTTTTGTAATGACTTTGTCACCTTTTGAAACTGCTTATGCTGACATCTGTAATGTGAGCATCTGAGTTGTAAGCTCTTATGGTGGGAGAACCCGATCTAGTTTTCCATAAAGATAGGGTCACTCTGTGGACTAACCTCACTTTCATTCCTAAGGTTATCACAGAGCTCACTTTGAATCAAGCCATTAGTCTTCCAGTTTTTCTTATTCAGAGACAGAAAATAAGATAGAAAAGAGTCATCATAACTTATTTGTGCACAGGCAACTCAGGTATTACATTACAGAACCAAGTCCTTCAGGAAATTGTCCCACTATTTATTTCCTATACTTGGACTAAGAAAGACCAACCTGTGTCTAAACAAACATTCTCAAAACGATTGTCCTCTGCAGCTGTGTTCTGTTACTCCTACCATGGCAAAACCATTCCAGGCAGGGTTAAGGCTCATTCTATCAGTTCCTTAGCTTCTTCAATGGCATTGGAAAGGAGTGGACTCTAGTAGCATTCTAGAGGCAGCTACTTGGTCCTGTAGACATACATTTATAAATCACTGGTAGCTCAGACAATTGCAAAACCCCTCACATATGTATTTAATTTTCTTTTGACACCTGCTGGGTCCCTCTTGTCTTCAAACATGCTATAACATCTTTAGCAATAAAACAATCAACTACACAACTGAAAGATTATAGACTCCTTTCTACTGTTTTTCCATTAACAAAATGATTATAGATCACTCTTTAAATTTAATAACAGCTGCAGCCTAGTTTGCAGTCAGCCTCATAGCTTTAGAAATAACTTTATCACAATGACAGTCTTACTTCAGTTACAAATACCTATAGTAATATAAATGAGGGACTTATTTCAGCTGGCAATTTTATCAACGTAATTAGGGCTTTCAAGACGTTTAATCACAACCTTTTGTGACAAATTCATGGAAGACTAAACTTTGGGGGCAGAAAATAACTTGCTTCTTAAATTATCTAAATTACAGAATGCTAATTTTTCCTGCAGTAATATCAGACATTATATAATTTCAATACTAGTTTCTCAATGCTGCGTCCTAGACCCCTCACTATTCTCACTTTCTATATTTGACATCTCTCTAGATGTACCAGAGCATAATATTATAATGTGCACTGCTGGTATTCGTCTACTTGATGCCAACAAAAGACATCAGACCCTCCAAGCTAATCTACAAACACATTTTCCCACCTTCTCAGCTAGACTTCATGCTAAAAAACTTCTAGTTAATGCTGCTAATATCAGTGCCATGTTATTGACAAGCATAAAAAGCTCCCTTTTCTATGAGACTGAAGATTTAAAAAGCAGAGCCATTACCAGTGGTAATGGACAACAATATTGAGTACTAACTCTGGACCTACCCTTAACTTCTCTAATCCTGCAGGCAACATCACTGTCAATGTTCTTTCTTAGCTAAAATGATCTTATTGGATTTCCCCCTCCTATTTCTGTCTTCACATAAAGCCAGGGCCAAAAATGTACTAATTCCTAAATTGGACTATGCCCTACCTCTGCTCAGCAAACACTCATCCTACAACTGCTAAAAACTACAAACCATTGAATTAAAAATATGTAGTTTTGCTTTCCTGTCTAACCAGCAGACATATAATTTTGAATTACTTCAGGCAAACCACTAACCCCCATTAACAAGCAGAGATATTCTCCTTCTAGGTAGCTTTGTATTCAAAATTCATCTACTGAAATACTGCCTGCATCAGAATCGAAAACTTCATCTTAATGACTAGAACTGCACACTTAGAGGCAACAAGGATGACATTCTTATACTCTCCAGGTCATGATTTAAACAAGCAGTTGATGAAAATACCTTTTCCAGAAAAGGGCCTGCCCTTTAGAACAACCTCCCAGATAAGGAAAAAGTAATCACACCTTAGAGATAGTCAAAAAAATTATTGAAATAACCCCTTCATGAGGAAACCAAATGCACATGCTTCCATGATACTGACTAAGGCATTGTTTATCACAACTCATTTCTTACTTGGATCAAAAAGTTCAGTGATGACCCTCCACTGGACCAGTAATCAAGGAGCCTCAGTCCTTACCACTGGCAATAGTGGGCAATCATTCACTGGGAGGATGACAGGTACACACACAGTATTTCCAGATGCAGCCCTCTGCATCGAGTGCAATTTCCCTTAAGAGCACACAGAGACCGCACTCAGTCCGGGGCTGGTTTCTCCCTCTTTCTCCAGATCTCCAGTAAGAGTACCAACTGACACAGCTATAAAGTTGAGTACTTAGCCAGGGTTCCAAGCCAAGTCCTCCAATACTCTCTCTGCTCAACCAGTGCTTTGTGTCCCTGCCCAAATAGCTGACACACACATTCTTGGAGATTTGTTTTACACACACACACACACACACACACACACACACACACACACACACACACACACACACACACACACACACACCTGGGAAAGCATGGCACAGGTTTACTAGCTATGTTCCCTTCTGCCCAGACTGTAAGGTGGTTACCACTGACATCAGAACTGATCAGCTACTTTAAGGCCCTTAACAAAGAGTGTCCAATCTTACTGTGTGATATTACTATTAATACAAATGGTAGTTTGACCAAGAGCAAGGCTGTTAGAATTGACCCACACAGTATGCAAGTACTCTCAAAACTTAAATATCTCTACAAAGATCAGCTACAATGAAAGGTTTAAATATATTTAACAATAGATAAAGAATATGACAAAACTAAATATATATTCACAGTGAAATCACAGTTCAACACCCACAGGAAATATTTAAAACAACGTTGCAGGACAGTCACAGATGCATAAAGAAAAATATCCAAACTAAGCTTCACTATATTCCTGACTGAATCTAAGATAATTACTATAATCTAAGAACTCACTAATAGAACAAGGCAGATGTGGTGAATGGATGTTCTCATTGTTGTCAGGTCCAAGACAGAATGCAGAATGCTGTGTCTCACTAAGAGACTTCTCAAATTAATATCTCAAATATTACTGCTGGGATAACTTGCATCATTTCTTGTCATCTGACTGCTAGTTCTCAGGCCAAGCAACCATTGATGAAGCTGGCAGTGTTTAGCATTTGCCTGTAAAGATATACGGACAATAGCTTTTCCTCAGATCTCTGGCAGATGTTATAAGTCATAAAACAATTGCATTCCTTCATGCTTTCAGGACTAGTAAGTACTTCACCCTAAAGATAATACAGAAAGTTTCCTATTACAGACATTGTGTCTCTTGCTGTATTGAACGCTGAAAGATGCCTGCCATCTTTTATGATCTAGCATAAAGTAATTTAATTTCAATTATTTTTATGGTTAACCTCCTGTATTTCAGTTTCCACTGTTAAAATGTATAAATTTAAACAGTTATAATAGTGCATGTACATTTCTGTTTTCTTCCAGTAGAGCACATTGTGGCTACATTTCAAACAGCACTCTGTAAATACCCTTTTCAACACATGCATCTGTACAAGCAGTTTGATATACATGACATACAGTTCTAATACAGTTGTAACACAAGCATCTTATATAAATATGCTGATATTCACAAATGACATAATTATTTACAAAATTCCAGCTAGCTTGGCTGGCAGTATCTCCTTTCGTCACAAGTTCATTAATACAGTATATAGAAATTTTCTTCAGTGTATGTATGTGCCTCATTGTATGTAGTGTATATGATGCACATTGCTACTCTTTTTTATATAGTATATTAATTTAAAATTTTACCATGATCACTCTGTATGTTCATTAGAGATTAACATGTACCTGGACTCTGCTTATGCAGTTGTCATCTGTGCAGTCTGTGCCTGGGTTGAAACTGAAAAAGGTAAGTGAATCAGCTCACTTACTCAGTAAACAAATTGCAAATTAAATAAATAACATAGCTTTGCCATTACCCTTGTGACTCAGGTCACTGCTGCAACTAATCCAGGATGACTTGGTGAACAAATTAATAAGGTATGTAGATGCCATAGCCATAGTGAGCAGATGATGAATCTCATTAATTAGGAATATAATGGCTGTTTTGCCCAACAGGTAATCATCAGGCTTAGGTTGACTTTGCCTTGTTTTGCTTTGAGATATAGTTTCTAAATGAGATGATGATAGAGGGAATAATATTTTTCACATATATACTACAGTTTATGTTGGTTAATTGCATCATGACAAAACCAATACACTTAACTCAGTTTATTGTATATATAAGTATATTGTGTGTGTGTATATATATATATATATATATATATATATATATATATATATATATATATATATATATATATATATATATATATATATATATATATATATATATATATATATATATGGATTTCTGTTTATTATTTTTGTGTTGTTATTGCTGTCTGCTTCTGGGATGAACCTGAAAATTGCCTGTCTGTTTCAGTGTTCTACGCTAGTTAACAAAATGATCGTTGCTACATTCCAGTCAGTGTATGAATAAATAAATAAATGAATGAATAAAGCAAGTAAATAACTATGAATTAAGACCCAAATGGATTTAAAGGGCAATGTACTACTGCTCTGTGTTGTGGAGAATAAGAGAATTAAATGACTAGTACATTTTATTAATATACCGGACAGTACAGTGGTGCAGAGGTTTGCATTGTCACCTCACAGCAAGAGGTTCTCCGGTTTGATTCTTGGCTGGAGTGCCTTCTGTGTGGAGTCTGCAAGCCCTCCCTGCATTCATGTGGATTTCCTCCAGGTGCTCTGGTTTCCTCCCATGTTACAACAACATGCTTCTGGAGGTTTTCTCCCTGGGCTTCCACTGAAAATTGACTCGTTCCAAGTCGGACTTCCCCTGTAAACAAATGTTAAATAAATAATTAAAAATTATAAATATAACATCGGGATCCTGCATCTACTTACATAACAGGAAATGCCTGTCCCTTCCTCATTTTAATGTATCACATCACTGTAGAATGTTCTGTGTCGATCTGTTAATGGCTTAGTTGAAAGTTGTCTTGAAAGGATGGTAGAGCTTTGTCTAACATTTTTACTTCTTTTAAGTTGAAGTAGAGATCTCTGTTGTTGAGTTTAGGTGCCCTGCACTGATAAGTTGTTGCCATTGACTCCTGGACATAATCTGAAGTATCCTTTGTAAAACACTGAATTGCTGCTCGGGAAAGAAGTGCAACTGTTGTAGGGAAATGTTCTGCAGTTCCACTATAGAAATCCATTTTTATATATTAAGGAAATGGAATTTACATTTTCAAAGAATCCTTATTGTTATAGATTTTTTTGGATGCCCCTGTGTCATCCTAAGTATTCTGTCATGATATACCATGAAGATGCAAGAAGACTTGAAGCCTAGAGATCCGAGGAACAGCTGTGCTGTAGTCTGTTACTGTTGAGCAAAATTTGTAAACACTGTCTGACTGCCCTTGGAAAGATTGCTGATAATGAATTTGTCACAAGAGACTCTGCAATTTGTTGTTATCCCCAGGAATCAGAATTGTGAAATTGTTGTATACTATGTATCAACAGTTTTCTCGTCTTTGCCTTTGCTGCTGACAGTCAACCATATAGGAGAACATTATGATGTTTTTCTTTCTCAAATGAGTTACCATTAGAGTTAAATATTTGGTAAATATACAAGGGCTGTGGCCAGTCTAATAGCTGAGATGAGAACTGAACATAGTCATGTGATATCTGAATCTTGGGAATTCTTATGAGATGGCCTAACTGGAAAATATAGAGGAAAGTCTTTCTTACCAGCTTTACCACATAAAAAATTCTGCTCTGTGATGGGCAGCAAAGTTTTTACAGTTCTCATCCTAAATGACTTTGTATTCGCAAAACTATTTAGATTTAGCACATCCAATACTGGCCTTTATGTGTTATATTTTTCGACAACTGCAAACAACCTGGAACAAAAGCTCTGAGTAGTCTGGTGTAAAGACATCTAAACTACATTCTTCAGAAACCAAAGATAATCCATAATTTGCAGTGCTAAAGGTATCTAATGAGGAGGCACTGGTGGTTCAAACTGCATTTTCAGCACGAATTGTACAGAATAACCTTTGTTGCTCTGATGTGCACAAGAAGATAACTGTAAAATTTCCTGCTTAAGGTATTTGGGGGGGGGGGGGGGCAGTATAAGCAAAGAGATATTTTATCTTCCTTTCCTTGCTGGATTGAAGTTGCTGATCATACTTTCCTGCAAAAATGTATGAGAAGAAAAGCCCATCCTATAAAATCGCTTCTTACTTGGAGTAACAATTTTTTTGATTTTGAGTTAGTAGGGGCATATACCCGTCCTTAAAAATAAAAGCTGTTTTGAATCATTTTGCCTTTCTTGCTACGATCTACTTTATGTTGTCTGCAGCTTGACCAAATAAATCTTTCTTTCCTCTCTTTAACTTTCATTCTTTTCACTGTAATGATCTAACTGGATAGGACTCATTTCAGTGACAGCCAAAGGCATCTTCATAAAGGTGGAATAATTACATTGAGCAATACATCTACTACAGCTGCTCAAATACAGTATAATAATTTTTTACAGACAAATATTTTCATAAATCGTAACATGTAACATTAATTATATAACACACATCAATGTGAAACAGATCAGTAAAGCATTACCATACCATATTTATGGCACATAGAAAGTCGCTGGATTAGTATGGTATAGAAAGTCGCTGGATTAGTATGGTATTCTTAAGTTAATAGCTGATTATAAAAAAAATAAAGGAAAGTTGTAATACTTAAGTAAAGCTGTTCTGAAAGAAGTCATATTCATTTTGTCTGTTACTGATGTGGTGACTTGTTTCAAGCTTTGAAATTACTTACAGAGAAATGGGAGTCCCCATGTATGTTCATAGCAGCTAAGGACTTGGTGAAGAACTTGAACTAGAGGATCTGACAGAATGAAATTAATTGTACTATTGTAATAGGGATGAGAGAACATTTTTTTGGATGGTATACTACCTTTTTCAAAACTTTAGGGTTAGAGAGGGGTAATTTATTTTAAAGTTTTGGCAACTTAGAGCTAAGAGATGCACATTGGAAAGTTTTGGGAGTGATAGGAGGTGAATAAGAGACTTAGTTGTAGACTTGTTTGATTTTGTCTGTAAGGTCTGAACCTTAGTTTATAAAAGTTGCTAAACAATCGAAAAGGCTGAGAAACAGAAAAGCTATACATTTAAAGTCTTGCTTGATGGAGTTCATAAGTAAATACTAGGTTATCAGCCTGCAGATTATTACGAGCCTAGCCAATAACCAGTGGTTGGAATCAAACCCTGTACCTTGTATCTGTGGGATAAAGACATTAACTATTGTGCCAAACCATCCCGCAATGTGGGGTGAGATGACTAAAACAACAGTAAAGACAGCCTAAGTTGCAGTCACAATGAGATTATCAAATTTTAGAATGGAATTAAAATTGATTCTAAATGGTTTTAAGGTAGGGAGCTCAGATCTGAATGGAAAAGCTTGCCATTTATTTTGTTGGAATTATTTTAAAATATGATTGGATTATCCAACTTTGAGTGGAGTTAAGGAGTGCTAGAGAATGGGTAGGATTTCAGATAGGGATTTTGAGGTGTAGTCAGTGGTAGGTCTGTATATTGCATGGCCTGAAGTAGGTTAGAAGGAGTTGTGTATGCTATTAAATACAGGAATGTAGGAGGGGACCAAGTATGGATCTCTGTGGAGTGTGCAGGTTAATTTGTTTTGATGGTGAAATTTTGTTAGAGCACCTGAAGGACTATGTGTGTGGGGGAGCTAGGAAGTTAAAGAATGTTGTTGTATTGGAGATAATAGGTTCATAGGTGTTTGCCAGGCTAACAATCCACAAGGGCCTTTTCAAGCCTAGCCATGCATCCCCAATCTCTGTCAAATTCTGATACCCTTGATAAGTGTAAGCAGGGGCTTGGGGGATGAAACATTTCAAACCCAGGGCCTGCGAGATAAACCATTTACAGGTTGCCTGTGTCCATTAGAGACATAGGTGCCAAACCAGGGATGAATTTCCTGTTCCCCCATCCAATTGTCCAGGTTGCAGTTGACTTGGGTTAGGGAAGAACTCTGCTTCACATGGATGGGGAGCCTATTCCAGAGATGGGGTAATCTCTGGGATACATACCTGTTACTCCAGCAGGTCCTATTTATATCACAGGCAAGGTTTAAGTTTTTAGAATGGGTAATTCTGATGCTGTTTGTTTTGAAGATATGCAGGAGGCCCATCAGAATGGGGTCTGACAATGTCCTCAAAATTCTGTAGGAAGCAGAATAAAGGGATAGAGCCATACCTCTCAACTGTCCCTGATTTTCAGGGATGTCCAAAAGTGTCCCTGATTGTCCCTGATTCTGTTGAAATTTGTCCCCAGTTGGTTGAGATGTCTGGATAGAGCCTTGAGATGGTCTGCATAGGACATTTTATTTAAGCCCTGTATTCTTTTAGAGAGGAACATATGTGGACATTCCAATTGTTGAATATGCCTGGTTAGATACATATCAAAGGGGGAATTGTACTCAGTGATAGGTCTGATGAATTCCGAATTCAGTAGAACAATAATTTCCTTGGACTTAGTTGCCATACTTTTGTCTATAAGTTGTGCAATATAGAAGGATTTCCTCACTACTGTAGACACATGATGGTCAAAGGCTAGAGTATGATGTATGTGTGTCCCGAAATTCCTGACTACTGGGTCAACTCTAAGGGGTGTGTTGTCAATATGATAGTAATCATGGGTGGATAACTTCCTGAAAGATACTGTTATGCATTTCTTGGCATTTAGTTTTAGTCCATGGCTCTGACACCAGTTGTTTGTCTGTGTCAGCTCCTCCTGTAGAATGTTTGTGTCAGTGTGTGATTCAATGACAGCTCCTAATTTGCAATCATCTGCAAATTTAGTCAGCCGAGACCACTGACGTTGGCCTTTATGTCAAATAATGTTATTTTGGGGAGGCAGGAGAGTAGAAGCTTGTGACTGATTATATCAAAAGCTTTTAATACATCAAGAAATATAGCACAAGTGTATTTTTATTCAAGTGATGTCATACAAACTATCTTAATGTACTAGAGTCCCTTACAGTTTAACCCAAGAGATATTAATGGGGAATTTCAACTACTCCCCTATAGATTGAGAATCCTACATCACTTCTAATGCAGAATCCCATCAAATCCTAAACTTTGTTAATGCCAATATCCTGGAACACTTGGTCCATTATACTACAGAGGTACAAACATCCTTGACCTTGTACTCACAAACTTGGGGGGGGAGGTGATGTTCCTCACCCCACATAATGTCTTCACTCATCAGATCTGACCATAAGGCAGTATTACGTGAAATAAAAATTAAATATGGGGAACCAGCAAAACCAAAATCCTTTAAGAACTATTCCAAGGCTAACCTGCCTCTACTAAGCAATACCTTGGCTAAATTCCAAGCACCACCAAACCCAGTAAGCACCATAGCATATGCTGAGCTATTTAAAAGATCTCTCTACAGCTATATTAATAGCTGTGTAGTGGGAGCTGTGCCCACTCATATTAAGACTAAGACAAACTCAAAAGACAAGCCAACTTGGTGGAATCATAATACCAATCAGTTATACAACAAAATAAAAAATAATCTAGCCAAGTGTATGAGTAACAAAGCCATAAACACAAAAAGCCCACTGACCAATCTAAGCAGGCAGCTGAGATGGTTAATTAATACTTAGGAGGCTATGTTTGAAGAAAAAATGGCTTCTCAGTCAAAGGACAACCACAAAGTTTTACTTAGGGGAAATACATAACAATGGGCAGAACTTATTGTAAATGGTATTAGTTACACTGAACCAGAGGCCATTGCTAACCTTTTGGCTGATAGTTTCAGCTCAAATTTCTCTCCTCACTTCCCCTTTTAGTCCAAAGGAAATAGTACATGCCACAGGCCCCCCAACCATTACTAAGGAACATATCATCAATCCAGTTTCCAAGGCCAAAAACACAGTATCGATGTGCCCCAATAACATTCTGGGATGTTTCATAAATAGCATGAAACATGACCTCTCCGGTCTACTTGAATCACTTTTCAACTGGACTCATCAGTGAGGTTTTGTTTCTGAGGAATGGAAGATGGCAACAGTCATTCCCTTGCACAAAGGAGGTCCAACCACTCATCTTGGGTAACTACAGGGCCATAGGTTTTAACTGCCTCATATGTAAGGCCATGGAAAGAATCATCATCATGGACATGATAAATGAGAACATATATAACCTGCAAATGCTTGACCCATCACAGATTGGCTTTGTTGAATGAATGTTATGCCTATTAAATCTGGTGGACATTTATGAGAGTGTCACCAAAGCACTGGATAAAGGTAAAATTGTGTACACAGCATATAAGAACCAACTCAAAGTTCTGGCTGTATACTTGGTATCCTACAGATTGCTATGAGCTGATATGTGTCTGGCATACAAGACATCTTGTATCTTGTATAACGCCAAACCCCACAGCTACTCCGTTAAAATGACAAAACATGTCATGGGCACATTCAGAATCGCCAATTAGCTGAAACACCTGATGTTTATAAGGGTCATTTGCATATATCCCATGTGCCTCTGATACAAGAGGTTTGGGAGGTCACTCAGTGGAAGTTCTAGCTTTGCTGGAGTTTTCATTTTGTTTTTACTTATTGGTTTTTCAGTAACCTTCTCACTTATTATTTTAGTTTGTTGCTTGGGATATTTTTGCAGTGACCCTAATGATAATGGACATCAGCTGGGTATAACAGCCCTGTGTTTCTTATGCTTAGTCAAACACTCTGCTTGTGCTGTGCTGATGAGGTCCTAACAAGGCTGAAATATTCATATCCACAGCTAGTGGGGTTTGGCTTTATTAGCCTGAAATTGTCTATTAAAACGATTAAACAAGTCATGGGCTTTCAGAATTGCCAATTATCTGAAACACCTGATGTTCATAAGGGTCATTTGCATATATCCATGTGCCTCTGATGCAAGAGGTTTGGGAGGTCACTCAGTGGAAGTTCTAGCTTCGCTGGAGTTTTCATTTTGTTTTTACTAACTAAATGGGATAGTGTAATTCAAGCACAAAAAAGGAAATTGGAATGGCTTAAAATGGCGCACAAGGGCAGCTAGCCTGTTACTTACCTATGATCCTGTTAGCTTATTGGGACTTACCCAGTCAACAATAGATAGATCTATAGATAGATAGATAGATAGATAGATAGATAGATAGATAGAAAGATAGTAAATAGATACAGAGGTACATAGATAGCTAGATAAATGTCTTTATTCAGTCAACAGGACCAAACAACCCATTGATTGTATTTTACCAAATTAGTATTCAAATTTGTAACCATGGCCCTTGTTTCAATATGTGCAGCCTATGCTTTAATATCATCCGTATAGTCATTTGGCTTTGCAGTTCTCTGAGTTCTGATAATCAGCTATGTGCATACATATTTTGCCTTCCTTTTTTAATCCTACAAATCAAGCATTTATAGCCATGAGCCTTAATATAAGCATTTTCACTTTATTATTTCTTAATATTTCTACATATTAATTTCATACAAACACATGGTAATCTTGCACAATCTTCTCCCCATATTAATCAGATATATATTAGAAAATGGACTGCCAATGAATATTTTCACATCATTATGTGCCGTAAGTGCTTACCAACTATACTGATGCATATCACACGAGAACATAAAAGTAAGGACTAAATCAACAGCTATGTCTATTTACAGCTTATAAAAAATATTTCTGCTTGATAAATTTGTATGTGTATTAGGTGCAATTTACGCATCTACAATTTTGTCAAGTTGCTAACACAAACAACTGTACTTTGAAATTACAAAGTAATCCCTGGTTAATAATAGTTCAGAAATTGACGAAACAGTGCATTTGGGATCCTAGATACCCCAAACTATCACAGAAAGTCTTATTATGTTACGCAAATAAAAAAAGGGGCAGGTTTCTTAGCTTTTCAGGACTACTTTTCTGCTTTTATTCTACAAATGTATTCTCTACCAACTGACAATTTTCCTTTATGGGCTGTACTAAAAGCATGCATATTAGATAGTACTTCTTACCTGGTGCTTAGATGATAATGTTCAGCTGTTCCTACCTGTATCAAAGTATTAATTTTTTGGCTACTTCCCATTGACACTTAACTTCAGGAGAATAAGTAGCAACTCCTATTTGTGAATTCCATTTTTGATGCCATTTAGAATTAAAAACAAGTTTGCAGTCATTTATGGCAGACTGACTTACTTATGGTGCACTGACTGTCAGCAGAAGAGGATTCTGAATCTTTCATACTTAGTACAGAACATTAATTCAGTTTAGGCAAAGGCAATAACATCTTTTTCTTGTCTGAAAGAGTGCTTTAACTTTGATCCTGATGACACGTGAACATACTTCCAGATCAGTCATGTGATCATGTCCTCATCATTAAGAGACATGAACAATAGAATATTAAGTATATATAAGAGCTTGGTATGTTGAACTGCTTGTCAGAACCTAATGCCTGTTGGATTTATGCGTAGTTATTTTTTTCATATGCAGAATTAACTTAAACCATGTTAAAATATATTTACATCAAAGAAAGTGAATACTGACTTCTTGGCAGTTATAACTTATTCCCTAATTCATTGCCACATTCTTAGAACTTCAGCTTCAGTGTGTTTACAGTAGGTATCTGACCCTCGCTAAAGGCTTACAGCCACAATATGATAGGGATGTGGAGCATAAATAGCTGATACGTACCACACATTCCAGGATTATGTCTTTGCACATATTTGAAAACAAGCAGCATTCATTATGAAGGATGTCATGAGCATGGACATAGCTGTCACTCCAGATATTTGGATATTTTAGATTCACCCATTGCCCTTGCCTTACCTCATAGTCTAATAGTGTGATATAGTAGTGTACCTTTGCACAGCAAGTACAGTTGTATTTCATTTTCTAGTCAGATATGTTGCCCTCTTATTCTTAGTTAAGAACCAAGATAGTTGAAATTTTGTTAAACAGTTTTTATTTACTGTTATTTGTTGATTAAAAAATGTTGCTTTAATATGTGTTACTTGACAGATTTTTATTATTTACTACATATCTGTTTGAGAATATTTTGATGTTGTGAACCATATTATCTTTATTGTCTTGCTCTGAAAGATATACAGGTGGGAAAATGCCAGTCACATTTATCTAAAGGAGGATATCTGATTAAAAGTAAATTAATGTGTCAAGAGTTTCAGATAATGAACTGATTATCACAGCATTTCATGATGGAAGCATGTGAGTAGGGGAAAATTATGGAAATGTCTTAAAAAGATTTGATGTTAAACAACATTAAACTGTTTGCTAATGAAGAAAACATCTGCAATCTTTATCGGCACCTATGTGTGTTGGATGTTTTTATAAGCAAAAGTTGCATGTGCTGTTATAAAAGGTGAGCAAATGAGTGGAGCATATGGAACCTAATGTATATACATAGTACAAAGAATAGTTACAAGACAAGTTTGAAAATAGTATTGGACTTGGTTGTGGTAGAGGAAAGAAGGTACGAGACTGAAAAAGTGGTTAACTGATGTTTAATACGCTTCCCTTTCTGTTCATGAATGAGAAAATTGTATTTTATGTGGAAAGGAAAAAGAGATATTATGTATTTACCTCCATCCAATAATTTCCTGGAGAGCACACCATCTTGGCCGCCAGGTTGGTTTCCTTCCCCTCTACACGTATTTTCCTGCATCCTATAACTGCAGCCGTTTTCCTTGTCTCCCTAACCCTAATACAGTGGTATTACCCAGTTTCTCTGATAGCACACATACATAAATGCTGTTGCCTTTTGAATACGTTTTAAATACTGGCTCAGCTCTAACAGATCCTACTCTAAAAAAACTTCTGTATCTGTTTTGTCCATTCAGGCTAACACACCAGCCCATATTTTAAAGCTCTGTATGATTGCCTGTTTCTCTGTAAGACAACAGGTTGGTTTTTTTCGTACTCACCTTGTCTTGGTACACACACCACAAATAACCTCAACTCATTATTCTGTTTTAAACCCGTCCAATCAGTACCATTAAGAAGTTACTATCCAGACTGAAGCCTTCATCACTCTCAGTAGACCAACTTCCTAATGAATTTTTTAAAATAGCAAAAGACGCAGTCTCTGTTCCAGTCGCCATCCTAATTAACCAGTTCGTCACCAAACAATACATCCCAAAGTTATGGAAAATTTCACATATCATCCCACTTCATAAAGGTGGCATATCCACTGAACTTTTTAACTATAGGCCAATAGCCATTCTCCCTCCCTGTGCAAAAATTCTAGAAAAATGCATACATGCACAACTACTCCAATACCTTCTAAACAAAAATCTGCTAGCTTTATCCCAGCATGGTTTCAGGTCTAAGCACAGCACTACCACTGCACTTGTCAGTTTTACTAATACAATTAACCAGCGCTGAAATACCAGGCTCCAGGTATCCGCTATACTACTTGACATGTCAAAAGCTTTTGACACCGTCTCTCATCAGAAATGTCTGAAGGAGTTAGCATCCTTAAACCTATCCCAATTTCCTCTGTTTTGGTTTCTAAGCTACTTAAGAGACCATCAACAGTCTGTAAAATGGCATAATCAACTTTCTTCTCTTTTACCCCTCACTGTAGGTGTACTGCAATCATCAGTACTTGACCCACTACTCTTCTCTGTCTTCACTAATAAACTTTCATCATTTACACAAAATGCTTCCGTCATACAGTATGCTGATGATTCTACCCTTATTTGTTCAGCCCCTTCCATACCTGCACTCCTTCTAACAACTCAGATTGCCTTCAGTGACATAGAAAACTATCTCTCCAACTCTAAACTTGTTCTCAATCCCAATAAAGCTAAGCTCATGCTCTTTATCAGTGACAAACTATCCAGCACTTCACTCCCTTTCATCATTTCTTCCTCTAATAATACTATATTACAGCCAATGGAACACACAAAGCTGCTAGGGGTGACCATAGATAATCTTAGAGGTGACAAACACCTTGCAGTAACTATCAGGAAAGTACATATTAAGCTAGGCTCTCTCTATAGAATTAAATTCTTCCTGACTGATCCTATTAGACATGCCATAGCCAGAACCCACCTTCTTTTTACTCTACTATATGCATCCCCAATTTTCACAAACCTCAGAAAATCTGACAAACAAATGTGAGTCCTGCTGCAGCCTGTGACAAGGTAGCAAGATTTGCCTCAAGCCTCCCATTCAAATCACACCATTTTAACGCACTGCAGCTACTAAAATGGCTAGAACTTACCAATCTACTTACCTTTAACCAATTAAATTTCAATCATACCATATTCTATCACCCTAGCAACTGTCCTGCTCTCAAAGACCTAGTTCATTCTTACTCTTGTCCTCGGTCACTAAGGTAACCAATCTAACATTAACTACAGAGACTCCCTATTTTCAAACCAGGTAGCTAAATCATGGACCTCCTTACCATGAGAAATTCTTAATACTGCCTGCAACTCCACATTCAAACAACTACTAAAAGAACACCTTACTAACAACTGGCTTTGTTCCTGTACTAATCCCGGCTGATAATATGTCTCTTACAATAACCTTCCATTAATCACTAGCTAATGCTTTCAGCCTCTCTTCCTTTTAGCCACTTAATATCTAATTCTCTCTTTCTGTCTGTTTCTCACATTTCCCTCTGTTCTCCATTTATATATTATGAAAACTTTATTTCATTACACTTTTATTAACATCACCTAATGCTTAATTTGTATAACTAACATTTGTATTGTGTTATGTATCTCATTCTGTACTCCTATTCGTGCTCCTATGTTTTCTATTTTTCTATCATTGTCTAGTATTAGCCAGTTATATTATTGTTATGACTATCTCTTCTTCAAACCTTTTGTAATTTGTTGTAAATTAGTCTGTTATATTATTGTTAAGAATATCTTCTCCTGTAATTTTTGTAATTTTTTGTTAACTTCTCCATTTGGAGCTTTTCTCCCTGTGCCTCCACTGAAAATAGGTCACTGGCCCAGTTGGACATACCTGGTAAACAAATGTAAAAATAAATAAAGTAATAAATAAAATTATTTTCTTTTTAAAATGTTCAGAGCAGGTATAGAGAGGGTTTTGCTATGTGGGTTAAGACAGAGTATTGGAGTATGTTGTAGGATTCCAGTAGTTCCGGGGATGAAAAAAATTTCCTTTTATTAAGAAGATATTTGCAGTGGTAAAGGAAGAAGGGAATTTTGGAGTGCAAATGTGCAGAAGTGTGTTGAAGGAAGATGTGTAGCAGCTATTAAGAAATCCAAGGAGGGTAAAGCGACAGGGTATGAGAATTGTTTTTTCAAAGTATATTAAGTATGTATGTGTGTGTATGTTTGGAGAGGTAGCTAACAACTGACATTTAGTTATTTGTTTGTTTATCCGTATTTGATAGATAAATAAATATTTATAGTATTAGGAATTGGATGCCAAAATGCATTCTAAATGTGGACTTCAGGTCGATTGCAAAGATTGTGTAGAAGAGAATGGTTCAGTGATTAGCAGTGAAAATTTAATAAGGGCTCTCATATGGTCTGGCATGCAGATATATTATAGATTCATTATATTCATTGACAAGTGCTGGTAAATTGATTTCTTGTGGCTTTGGAGATGGTCTTTAGTTAGTTAGTCATGCAACCATAGTTTACGGTAAAACTTGGATAACCCTCAGTATGGATAAATGTTATTGTAGATGGAAGAGCAGTGGATCATTGGTGAATTAATGGCTGTGCTCCTTTATTTTGATATGTAAGGGAGTCACTGCTGTCTACTAGGTCCACTTTTGATTGTGTCATATGTGTGGTACAAAAGTGGTGGCATATGCAGATGATTTATGTGAGAAGGGCATGGATAATACAGCTGTCAGCAGTTCTAGTTTTGTGAACAGATTTCTGAAAGAGTTAAGGATTAACAAACATGAAGGAAGAATGCATGGCTTAGCAGTCTGGAAGGAAGTGCATGTGTTGAGAGTGATTA
This sequence comes from Protopterus annectens, assembly GCF_019279795.1. Taxonomy (NCBI): domain Eukaryota; kingdom Metazoa; phylum Chordata; order Ceratodontiformes; family Protopteridae; genus Protopterus; species Protopterus annectens. The sequence continues at coordinate 340,548,236 of NC_056726.1, read as the reverse complement.
CACTGGTTTAAGGGAATAAAAATGTTATGTTTTCTTCTAAGTTAGTGCAAAATAATGGTATAAAATGGATGTTGAATCTAGAGATTGGGGATTGGGTCGGAAAACAGTACTGGTTAGGCAAGGAGAGATGGACTGGTTATGCAGTAGCTGAAGCTTCACTTAGGAAAAAAATGTTAATACCTATTTGGTTTATGTTTTTCTCATTTCACTGCCATTTTCCAACAGTAAGAGCACAGTTAAAGGAAAGACTGGTGGAGATTATTAAAGCAGTATGAGGTACATATATCTATCGACAATAGATTCTGGCTCATCGGTCTTAAATTAATGTGCATCCAAGGAGCATGTTATCATTGAGGCATTCAGATTAGAAGTATTTTTAAGAAGAGAAAACATGCTTGACTCCTAGGAATATCTGATTAAAATGATGCTAAAAACAAGCCTTCTTAAAACTGAAAGTTGAGAATTGGAAGCCATTAATGCAGCAAATGTATCTTATATTAGAACAAAGCAGAAAACATTTAATGAGTTTTGGAAATTCTTAAAAACAGTATAAGTTTTTCTGTTAGCAGAAAAAATGTATTTAATAACAACTTCTTAAATTCAAGGACCTAATACTTATGGCCCTCAACCTCCTGATAATCAGTTCCATCTGATCACTCTTTAACTAATTCAGAACATGCATTGTCCATCAGTGCTGCTTTCATTTCAGAAAGGAAAGGGCTAAAGAAGTCCACAAATCTCTTAAAATCCTAAACATATCTAAGGGGTCTAACAAAGATCTGTTCATCCCATCTTTCATTTAAATTGAGAATAAATCATAAATCAACTAAAGACTCCAGCCAATAAAACACCATCAATAAAACAAGGTTAATAGTAGAACTACATCTTTCCCTGTAAGCCCACCTGAAGGCAGGCGGCAGGCATAGTTTCCATCCTCACCCTCCCTAATTACTGCAAATCTTTTCTGTATTTATCTATAGGTCTAACAATGTAAATGTATCCTCTCAGGCCATTTTTCCTACCCTTGTTACTACCTTGTGAAACCTACAAAAAGATCCTGTCTACAGTGAGCCTTAAGCTGCTGGAATAAAGCTAACCCTAGCCGAAGATATAACTACTGCAGAACAGGAAAACTAATCATAAGGTATATTTAAGCTAGGAAAGAACAAAACCTTGTAATATAACCAACTTACTCTTATGCTCAGGTCTAACTGATAGTTTTTTGTGGGCTTACCTGCCAGCTCGGCTGCCCCTGCACCGTTCACCCTCGCTACGCTCAGGCTCACTCTGCTACCCTACCCTACCCCCAATTCCCACTCACCCCCACATCAACTACATTTATACCTAACCAATTCCCACCCCCTTTCAACCTACACCCAATCTACATCCTTCCCACCTCTTGCAATTCCAAAAACCAATCACATTCCTAACTAGCCCTACACATTAAGTCACACCACCCATACGCTTTCCTAGCAATTAGCTTTCAGCACAGGCCCAAGAAAAAAAAAGAAACAAAAGAAAAACACAAACAGATTTATTTATACACATAGAAGTCAGAACACATTTAGGTATACACAACATGTTTTTACAGTGGTATACAGTACACAGAACACAGAAACAGAACAAGTTAAAGTACCAAAAATTAAAAAAAAAATAAAGTAAAAAAAAAAATAGTATTAAAGAATGGTGGACAGCTGAACTAGTAGGTAGACATACAACAGTACAGGTACATACATTGTAGATTTAGATTTTAGCCAGTAGTAAGATTGAAAAATTGAAAACTATTATTGTTGCTGTAGATTTTAGTATATGTTGCTTTCACTTCCACTAGCTGGGGAGCAATCATGGCACTGCAAACTTTTTTGAGATGTTGCCTGATGAGGTCTTTAAAGGAGGCTTTGGATGATGTGTTTTGAATGCTAGTAGGGACAGAGTTCCATTTTTAATTTTAATCCATCCAATTAACTATTCCCCTTTAACTATGAAAAACTTCCTCCAGCAAATGCTCCTACTACTCTTCCTAATTTATCTACCTCACCACCTCCTACAATTACTCTCTACAAAACAAACCCCCCACCCATAAATCCACATCCATTATCACACCCATCCCACCCAGTTACCCCCAACAATAAGTCCTAACCTATTCAATACTACACCCATAAGCCATACCCTTCTGAAACACATCAACACCCACCCCAAATCAACTGCAACCAATACATACATAATAATACTACAAAAGCTAGCAAAACTAGTACAAACAAACCAACAACTACTATTAAGGGATGGTGATATCCACCCAAACCCAGGCCCCTATGATACAAATCCCTTAAGTAAGGCACAACAGCTTCCTAAACTCACACAAATTAATATCAGGTCAGCAAATAGTCTGCTCCTCCTAAATCTAAACATCAGGAGCTTAAACAATAAAATACATGAACTTCATAGTCTAATCACACAATATCACCCTGACATAATCTGCTTAACAGAAACATGGCTAAAACCAACTACCAAAGATACAGAAATCCTGACACCTGGATACAGTATCCTTAGACAAGATAGACTGAAAAAGAAGGGTGGTGGCATTGCTCTGCTTTACAAAAATACACTTACTATAGCTAAAACTGAGTTACCAATACCTCCCTTGGATAAAGCAGAAATACTATTGACTAATCTCAAGATAGACAAAAACAAAACTATCAACTTAGTAACAGGTTATATCCCCCCCAGGCAATAATATCCCTATCATGGAATGTTTATTGCAATGGCTATCACAAACCTTGCCACATGAGAGTATTTTATTAGGGGACTTTAATATTGACTGGCTCACATGCTCTTCCCAAGCTCCCACTAATCATATCAACCTAGCTTCATTCTCTCAACTAATCAAAGAACCCACTAGAGTAACCAACAATAGTAAAAAAGAAACTCTTCTAGACTGGATTTTACTAAATAAAATTCCTTTCTCCTACCTAGCAGGCACACTTCCTGACTCACTAAGTGACCATCAGGCTACCTTCTTACTTAAACATAACTCCCAACACCCCCAAACCCCTATATTCCAAACAATTAGGAACAGAAAACACTTTAACCTATCAAACTTCTTAAATGACCTAAAACTCTACAACTGGTCCCAACTACATTACCTGCCTCTAGATGAAGTCACCAATCACTTTAACTCCACATTTCTAGAAATACTAAATAGGCATGCTCCAGAAAGAACTACCAGAGTTAAATCCAAAGCAGTTCCATGGTTAACTAGGGAAACAAGACAAAAAATAACAGAAAGGAATAGAGCTTGGAAAACCTGGAGATCCAACAAAACTCCAAGTACACAGCAAACCTACCAACAGATTAGAAATCTAACCAAAAAATTAGTCAAGCAAGATAAAAGAAATTACTTTATCAACCACCAAAATCAACACATGAACAACTCAAAAAATTCTGGGCAGGATTAAACAGGTTACTATACCCTGGAAAAATCACCACTCCACCCCCAACAACAGGGTTAATGAAAGAAAACATAGCTGAATCATTCAATGCTTTCTTTACTGAGACTATACTTGCCCTTTCACAAAAATAAACTCATACCAAAACCATTACTGTTGACCCCAAACCTAATAACAGCCTCACTTTTACACTTCAACCCACCCCAACCTCCTACATAAGAAAATTACTCTCTCAATTAAAACCAACAACACTAGGAGTAGACTTCACCCCCAACAAATTCTTAAAACTGACAGCAACTGAAATAGCCATACCAGTCTCTATCCTAATAAACAGATCCATCTCTGAAAGCTCAGTACCCTTGATCTGGAAAATGGCCTATAATATACCCCTTCATAAAGGGGGCAATTCTTATGATATGTCTAACTACAGGCCAATAGCTATCCTATCCCCACTTGCTAAAATACTGGAGAAATGCATTCACAAACAATTAATGACCCACCTTATTAATCAAGAACTCATACCACAAACCCAACACGGGTTTCATTCAGGTCATAGCACAACCACTGCCCTGCTAGCATTCACTGATACCATTAACTACAACAGAAATAATGGTAAGCTTTCTGCAGCCCTTTTCCTAGACCTTTCAAAGGCATTTGACATGGTTAATCATGAAAAATTAATCTCCCAGCTTTCTATCTTAGATCTAGATATTGGCAATCTCCTGGTTTAAGAACTACCTCAGCAATAGACAACAGGCAGTACTATGGAACAATAACTTATCTCCTCTCTTACCTCTGACACTTGGTGTACCTCAGGGATCTATACCGGGCCCCCTACTATTCTTAATTTTTACTAACAATCTCCACTCAGCTGTAAATAGATCAAACTTTATCCAATACGCTGACGACTCTACTATAATATGTAGCGCCCCTACCCTAGCAGACCTACACAAAAAAAAAAACAGGAAAATTTTCACTCAGTCAAAAACTGGCTTACTGAGAATGCCTTGATACTCAACCCCCCAAAAAAACTAAGCTCCTCATATTTTATCCCTCAATCACTACTGCCCCCACCTCCTCCTTTACTATCCACTCAATAAATGGGACCCATATTTCACCTGACTACCAGGCAAAACTTCTAGGTATCACTATTGATAACAAGCTCAAATTTGATGTACACATTAATCTGGCCATAAAAAAATTCTAACAAAAAGCTGGGAAGTCTCTATAAGCACAAATCATTCCTGACCCAGAATGCTAGAACTACAGTAGCACAAACACACCTTCTCTCAACTCTACTGTATGCCTCACCAATCTTGACCAACCTATCCAAAACAGAAACCAATAAATTGACCTCCTGCTATAACCAAATTTGCCAACAACAGCTCCTTCAGAACTCATCACTGCCAAAACCTAAAGCAATTGGGTTGGCTTGAACTACCAAACCTACTGACCTATAACCAGCTGGTTATCACACACAAGCTACTCAATCATCCAAGCACAACATCTTCATTAAGAAACATAATCCAACAGTATTCCTGCCCTAGGCAACTCTGCTCCACAAAAAAATTACTGTTAGCAGTTACCAGATCTCACAACCATGCTGGTGACTCCCTATATTCTTCTTATATAGCCAAAATCTGGAATTCCCTGCCTACATCATTAACCCTAGAAGCATTCCTTTCTAAATTTAAAATAACTCTCAAATCTTACCTCAGCATAAAATGGCTATGTCCCTGTTCCTCACCAGACTAATACTTGTACCATGTCTACACTATTGTAATTCTTGGCTTAACAAATACCTCATGTTTTATCCTCATAAAACTGTATACCACAACTGAAGAATATTGGCATATCTGTGTTATTCTGCACTATGTATTGTTATTTACATACTTATTGTCAACTGTACCTCGCTAATGCTTAATTCCTTTATGTGTGCCCAACTACATACCTAATGGGCCTAGTTGAAATATGTATCCTTGAATTATCTGTATGTCTGTAAATTGTCTCCTTGGAGCTTTTCTCCCCGGGCCTCCACTGAAAATGGACATATATCCATTTGGACTATCCCGGTCAACAAATGTAAAATAAATAAAATAAATAAAATTGGTAGCCCTTAGCATTGCTTAACAGCTTACAGCACATTTTTATAATATAACTCTTGCCAAAGGGATATTCCTCTATAATTAGAAATATGCTTTAATAGCACCATTCCCTAAAACAAGCAATCCAAAACTCCCATCAGATTACTGACATATTGCTATTATTTCCCCATTGGCCACAGTTCTGAAAAACAAATGCTATAAAAGCACCTCCTAGACGTTATCAAACAGTATGGCTTGCTCTGCAAGAATTAGCAAAATTTTCAGGACCAGATATAATACCCTTATATAAGTTTATATAGTGAATTTGTGCAGAAGGGAATACCTTACCAGGGCTAGGTTCATCTAGACATTTACTTTGGGAAGGGGTGATCAGTACAGGGGAAAAGCCCTTGGACATACTAGATGAACACAGGAGAGGGGTGAAATGAGAATAGGTCATTACAACCCTCCACAGCAGCAAGGAAGGTGTGTGGTCCTGGGATCACCTAATGATTCTTAATGGCCCAACCTTGGAAGAGAAAGTCCAGGGGAGATTAGGAAGGGTAGGTAGAACCAGCAGAGGATGGAGGTACTGGAATGAGCTAATGGCTGGCTTAACATGGAAGGGTGGGAAAAGTACAAACAAAGACAAAATGTATCAGGTTTGTGCTTCTAGAGGTCACTTAATCCTATCTTTTATTCTCCAAAATATGCTTGAGCCAGCACCATGGTGTAGAAGGATAAAGCACTAACTAGCCCCCCACCCCATGATAGCAAGTATGTCATGTGGTCTTGTGACAACCTTATGATCCAGATTAGCCTCAACCCCAGTGGAGCAAGTCTAGCAGATTAGGAGGTGTAGGTAGACCTGCCTCAGGACAAAGGCACTGGGAAAAGCTGATGCTTGGCTCCATGGGAGGGGTAAAAAAATGAAAAAAAAATTATATTTTCAGTTTCTGCTTGTTATACTAATTTAACTCTATTTTATGCTCAAATCCCTCAGTTGAAAATTTCCAGACTACAGAAAAACGTTGTCATACTTTACAACTGGCCAAAGACCAAAGCTCTAGTAATCATTTGCAACAGCTTTTGTCTTTGGTACATACCAACAATTTTTAGGTAATCTGTTAAGGATTAAAGACTCAAAGGGTAAGGAAATTCCAACAGTTAGCCAGCAAAAATATTTTGAGTTAATCTTTGATCATCATTTGACATTTACTCCTCATGCAGGCCATATAGCTGACAAAATACTATTTGCACACATTTTTCTAGAAGGCCACACACTTATTAAGAGTAGAAGCAAGAATTGGAATCCAAATGCTCATTCTTAGGCCAGAGTACTGCTTGACATAACAATACTAAGCTTTCAAATAGCACAAATGTACTCTAGAGTACCATAAATACAGTATACATTTTTATCTTACTAATCGGAAAAACTACCATTGTATAATTTGTCAAAACTAATTTGTTCCCCAATTAGATAGAAAAACATTCATTTAAACTCACTTACTTTCAAACTCATGCGTTATTCCTTTTTCATTATCTTCAAAAATTCATACCAAAAGTTTATCTTAATCCCTTAGATCAAGTTATGCTGATTTACTGTCGTGCATCAGACCACATTTACTAAAGATGTGGGGAACAAAACCTTTACTAAGGCTGCTGCAGCAGGGAATGTCCTATCTCATTACATTTCGCAAATCAGAAAGTTTCCAGAATTCTAAATGAAATCACTAGACTACCTAAAGGAAGAATATAAATGTTAAATTGCAAACATGATAACACATGTACTAATACAGTATTTTCAAATTTATGGTAATGTTCATCCAGTTTTTCTGAATGTAAGTAATGTTCATGTAGTAATAAAATGCATATGTAAGGTTTTCTTGTAATTTCTATATGTAATTTTGTCATCATTTAGACCTTCACAGTTTTGTTGACTTTTTTCCAAAACAAACAGCAAGCCTATTTCATTATAAGCAACTTAACACTTGTTCAGACTGCAAGCATGTTGTACTTTTGAATTATGCCAGTACTTGAGTTGATAACTGGCAACTTAGCAAACTGAACTTCAAATTCTTATACATCCAGATTCAGTCTAATGTTGATATTTACAATTCTTCCACACATAAAGAGGAATTTTACAAAATTTGAAAGCGTCCTATTTCATAAAAAACATGATAATTGATTATTTCCATTATATTTCTAATAGTGATGTTAACTGTTAGTTTTCAAACAGCAATTATGTTGTCTCTGTTATTATATGTACAGTGAATATAAAACGTGTACACAGACCTGTTAAAACGCCAGGTTTTTGTGATATAAAAAAATGAGACTACAATAAATCATTCCAAAACTTTTCCCACGTTTAATGTGACCTATAACTTGTACAATTCAATTGAAAAACAAATCTGTTAAGGGAAAAAATATAAAAAATAACAATACAATAACCTGGTTGCATATGTGTGCACACCCTTAAACTAATACTTTGTTGAAGCACCTTTTGATTTAATTACAGCATTCAGTCTTCTTGGGTAGGAGTCTATCAGCATGGCACATCTTGACTTGACAATATTTGCCCACTCTTCCTTGCAAAAGCGCTCCAAATCTGTCATATTGCGAGGGCATCTCTTGTGCACATCCCTTTTCAGGTCACCCCACAGATTTTATATTGATTTAGGTCTGGCCTCTGACTGGGCCATTCCAAAACTTTAATTTCCATTCTTTTGTTGATTTGGATGTATGTTTGGGTCATTGTCATGTTGAAAGGTGAAATTCCTCTTCATCGTCAGCTTTCTAGCAGACACCTGAAGGTTTTGGGCCAAAAGTGACCGGTATTTGAAACTGTTCATAATTCCCTCCACCTTGACTAAAGCCCCAGTTCCAGCTGAAAAAAGCAACCCTAAAGCATGATACTGCCACCACCCTGCTTCACCATGGAGATGGTGTTCTTTTGGTGATATGAAATGTTTTTGCACCAAACATACCTTTTGGAATTGTGGCCAGAAAGTTCAACCTTGGTCCCATCAGACCATAACACATTTTCCCACATGCATTTGGGAGACTTGATGTATTGTTTTGCAAATTTTAGCCAGGCCTGAATGTTTTTCTGTGTAAGAAAAGATTTCTATCTTGCAACCCTACCCCATAGCCCAGACATATGGAGAATATGGGAGATTGTTGTCTCATATAGTACACAACCAGTACTTGCCAGAAATTCCTGCAGCTCCTTCAGTGTTGCTGTAGGTCTCTTGGCAGCCTCTCTGACAAGTTTTCATCTTGTCTTTTCATCAATTTTGTAGGGACATCCAGTTCTTTGTAATGTCACTGTTGTCCAATATTTTCACCACTTTTTGATGACTGTCTTCACTGTGCTCCATGGTATATCCAATGCTGTGGAAATTTACTTGTACCCTTCTCCTGACTGACACCTTTCTCTCTGGAATAGGGTGCCAGAAAGTTTGACCAAGAAGTAGAATGTGTGAAAGGACAGGCCAGTGTATAACTTGCGCACTCTGTTATGGCTCTACATTGAAAGTCTTCTAGTGTTGCAGCCTGTTAAGAATTGTCTGGAATATTTTTGATAGCTGTAGTTCCTTGTTTCTTCCTTTCACCTTGCTCGCCAAATCCGTAGGTATTAAATCTCATCATAGTCCATTTTCCAGGATATCTCTGTCATGCTTATCATATATCCTTTATGTTTATATAAAGAACTTGGCTTTTATCAGTATTTATTTGATAACCTGAATGTTTTCCAAATTCTGTTAATACCTCCCATGTTTTGGTAGGTCTACTTTTGAGTTTGTCAGGGTGAGTATTATGTCATCTGCAAACAGAGATATTGTTAGTTTTTAGGACCTCCACCTATATCCTCAAATTATAGAGTTTGTTATTAATTTTCTTTTCTAAAATTTCAAAATATAGGACAAAAAAGGAGGGGAATAAGGGTACTCCTAGTTACAGGGAAGTGCTCTGATAACATAGCTTTAAATTTGACTTGTGTTGTTGTCCCCTCACAAATTCTGTTGAGTAACTCAGTGAAATCCCCAAGGAAATTAATTTCCCTCAGTAGCACAAAGAAGAATCTCCATTTAACTCTGGAATATTTTTCTGTATCTAAGCCATTAGTGCAAATGGTCATTAATGTGTTTGTGCATCTTGAATCTTCATTATTGCTGTTAGCAAATGTATCTGCAACCTGCCTTCCTTGTATAAATCCAGTCTGGTCAAGAGAGATTATTTAGTTATTTAACATTTGTTTACCGGGGAAAGTCTGACTTGGAACAAAGCCAATTTTCAGCAGAAGCCTGGGGAGAAACACTCCAGACATATATATTTGTACTGTGGGAAACTCACACAAATGCAGGGAGGAAATGCAGACTCTGCACAGAAGGTATCCCAGCTGAGAATTGAACCAGTGAACTTCTTGCCATGAGGCGACAATGATACCGCTGCACCACTGCGCCGTCCAATGTGATTAATTGTGGTAATACCTTGTTAAGTCTCACTGCTAGTATAGTCATAAATAATTTATAAACATGGTTTAGTACTGTAGCAGACAGATATGATGCGGCTAATTTGGGGTCCTTTCTTCTTACTTGTTTCCATGGTGCTCAGATTTCCTTCTAACCTGGTACCTTGTTGAATAATTCCATCCATACTTGAAATATTTGCACTCCTTGAAACTTCCATAATGTAATAGGGCACTGCTTGACTCTGGTGTTTTTCCTGCAGGCATTTTTTTTTACTGCTTCCTCTATTTTTGCATCTGTTTTTTTCTAGTGGTATTGTTTTAGGTATTTTCTCGTTGTATCCTGATCCTGTTCTTTTTGATATAGCTCCCTGCAGTAGTTGCTCAGTATATGTATAGTCTGATGTCCCTGGTAAACCATCTCATTATTTTGGGGATTTTTTTAGTTTGTAGGTTGCTATTTCATATTCTTCCTGCCTTAGTCTAATAGCTAGGACTCTAAGGGTTACAGGAAAGTTTGAAAGGTACATATCTTGTATTGCATATGTTTTTATTAAGATTTTATTCTCTTCCTTTTGTTGTATTTGTTGTTTTACCTCTGATATATTTTTCTTCTCTTCCTCTGTTAATTTGTGTCCATTTGGCTGTAAATTTGTTAACTGGGAGTAAATCTTCTGTTGTTTTCTTTTAATATTCTAGATGCATACTATCGTTTCTAACTTTTGGATCTCATCCATAATCCCCTTCTTTCTTTCTTTCTTTCTTTCTTTCTTTCTTTCTTTCTTTCTTTCTTTCTTTCTTCCCACCAAGCAGCTGTAATTCCATTTATATTGCTTATACATTTCAGTATAATGTTCAGTATCTTGTTTCTTTGTTAACCCTCTCTAATATGTGTTTTGGGAACATCCAGTGTTGTACCAGTTTGGAGTCATATTGTAGTTCTAAATCTACTTTAGATAAAAATTGTCTAAATATATCCATTATCCTACTTCTATAGTGTTTTTTAAATTTTTTTAGAATTTTTTTTGTATATCTCTATATATATATGTATATATATATATGTATATATATATATGTATATATATATATATATATATAATATCTATATCTGTATATATATATATATATATATATATATATATAAATATATATATATATATATATATAATATCTATATCTGTATATATATATATATATATATATATATATATATATATATATATATAGATGCATATGTGTTTAAAATCTTGAGTTCTGCTTTCTCTGTTCCTCAGGTCCGCAATGTCCTCAAGCCCCAGGTTTTAATTCCTTCATCTGCTTCTCTGTCTTACCAATCTTGCATTGTCTATCTTTTCTACTTACATCATTTTTCCTGTGCATTTGATTCCAGTCACCCATTATTACTAATATTCCCTCCATTTATCTGACAACTTCTGCTAATAAACTTCTAATCTCTCTAATTGTGGAACTGGGAAGTGGTTATACACATATTATTATTATTTTTGTCCACAGAGGATACTCTTTGTATTAGCATATCTGCGCTTGGTGTCTTCTATTTTTTTCCATGCTATGATGTGGTAGTGTTGTACTTATTAACAAAACTGTTCTCTGTCTTCTTTCCCCTAGTATATACATTCTGCCTCCAGTTTACAGCTTATTCTGTTTAATCTTTTGTGCTGTGGGTATATTAGTTGTGTTAGGCTTGCTTTGGTTAGGGCTATTATGCTTCCTCTTTGTGTATTACTTTGTGTATTACCCCAAATATCTTTTCCCTTTTTACCAAGTTAATTAACCCATTTGTATTCAGTGCCAATAAGGTGATCATCCCCATTTAAGTGTAAAATCTCATATTTCCCCCCATTGATTCTTTCCTCATCTCCCACCCCCACCCCACCACTCTTCTCAATAGTAGTAATCACAAGAATCAGCTTCAAGGTCTGCCTAGCCAAATTACTTTTGCTGTGTGCACTTTGGTTGTCTAACTTAGAAAAAAAACAACTTTAAGTCTTAATAGGTGCAAATAAAATCTGTTTAGAATTAAATAGTACTTTTCTAAGATGTGGGTTTTTATTACCCAGGATAGGCTCTGTACACCCTTTCTAGACCTTCCTAAGTGAAATGATCAACTCATTTGTAGCATTGGTAATGGTATTAAATCCCCCCCATGTGTGTATTTTGGTTTATTCTAATTTCAGTAGGCAAGGCACTCTTCCCACTTCTGACACCTCTCAAGCAGTGTGACTCAATGACGGTTCTACTTTTCCCCATTAGTGAGTCAGCACCACAAATAGGTTCATAGGTAGGTACTAGGCTATTGGCCCTAGCGTCTGTATAAGCCTAGCCAAAAGGTACCCTGGCTTTCTCCACCCAAGAAAATTATTTTCCTGTGCACCTGTCGAGCAGAGCCACAGAGGTGATCCCTGGGGTGAATTTCCTATCTCTCATCCAGTCATCAAGATTTTTCTTGAAGAGTGCTAATGAGGAGCTTTGTTTGATATAAATAGGTAGTTTGTTTCAGAGTATGGGAAGTCTCTGGGACAAGAATCTATCCCTCCAGCATGTTTTGTTTATTGTGGTGACAAGGTTTAGGTCCCTAGAGCATGTAGTTCAGATGGATTGGGATTTCTTTAAGTGGAGCATGTCCAACAGCTCTGGGTTTGACATAGCTTTGTATGTTAGGCAGAGATCGCCTCTGAGTAGGCGATATGCAATGGAATAAATCTGGAGGTTTTTGAGACGGTCTATGTAGGGCATCTGTTTGAGGCTGGTAATCCACTTTGTGAGGTATTTCTGTGGCCTTTCCAGTTGTTGTAGGTGTTTTGTGAGGTACATACCAAAAGGGGCATTGTACTAATGGGTCTAATGAGTGATGAGTAGAGGGGAATAATGCCCTCTTTTTTCCTGGATGAGAAACCTTTTGTGATGAGGTGTGCCATGTAGAAGGATTTCCTGACTACTGTGGCGATATGATTATCAAAGGAGAGATCTGTGTCCCAAGGTCTCTTATCACACTTTTGGTGTTAAGTTGACTACCGCCTATGTGGTAGTTCATGGTTACAGAGTTTTTACCAAAAGGGATGACAATGCACTTTTTGGCATTGAGCTTGAGGCCATGGCTTTGACACTAGGCATCTATGTCAGTGAGGCCCTTTTGTAGGATGTCCACATTGTTAGGAGTTTTGATTATGGCTCATAGTTTGCAATCATTTGCGAACTTCATTAGCCAAAGACCTTCTGTGCTAGCCTGTACTTCAGAGAAGTAGATACCAAACAGGAGAGGACCCAGGACTGAACCCTGTGGTACTCCACTTGTCACTGGTCTGAAGTTGGATTTGGAGTCTGCTGCTTTCACAGTGTGGGCTCTGTCAGTTAGCCAGTTGGCAACCCATCTTGTGACGTAGAGATTTATACCTAGTTTGGTGAGTTTATCGATAATTCCAGAGTGGGGGATGGTGTTGAAAGCCTTGGTGAGATCTAGTTAGACTGTGTGAACCACCTTACCCTCATCTACTGCTTTGGTGACCACTTCAAAGAAGTCTATCAGGTTTAGGAGACATGATCTGCCTTTTACAAACCCAAACTTGGTGGGGTCCAGAGTTTGGAGATTACCAATGTCATTGTTTATAACTTCCATTTAGGGGATGAGAGGGGGGGTAAAGTTAGCACTGAACCTATCTGCCAGGATGTTGGCAATATCAGTTGGTTCTATATATTTAGTTGCATTGTTCTGTAGCTCAGAGCAGATTTGAGTGTTGCCATTGAGATTCTTGACATAGCTATAGAATGCTTTGTGGTTGTCTTTAGAATCAGTGGAGATTTTGTTTTCGTAACTAGCTTTGGAGGATTTTTGAGGAATCTCAGCTTCTTACTTAGGCTGACCAGGGAGTTCCTCCAATCATGGGATTTTACTCTTTTTTGCAACAGTTTCTTTCTTCTGTTGTAGAGTTTGTTTATGGCAGGGGACCACCAGATTGGCTTCCTTTTTTGGAAGATAGCATCATGGTTCTGTTGATTACACGATCCATGCACATGTGTAAGTGCTTATAAAGTGCATTTGTGTAGGATTCATCAGTCGTATCTCTATTGTCCATCAGCATGGGTGTCATGAAGTTTGCCACTTCTGTCTTAAGAAGCGTGAAGTTGGCTTTGGAGAAATTTTTTATGGTAGTTTCCATAATGGTGGTGGGGGCGGGATGTGGATGTCTTCGGTGATTAGCTTGTGGTCGGATCTGACCAACAAGGAATTGACCTCTGGTGTGGAACACCGGTTGCCCATGTTGGTAATGACCAAGTCTAGGATATTGCTACCCCTGGTGGGGGTGTGCATAATTTGATCCAAGGCGTTGGAATTTATTAATTCCAGAAAATGTTGAGCACAAGAGATGGTACATGAGTAGTTTTCCCAGTTAATGGTGGGGTAGCTGAAATCACCCATTATTAGGGTGCTAGGTTGAACCCTAATATTTTCCAGTGTATCAAGAAATGTGGAGTGGGAATCCTGGGGCATGGTGGGGGATCTATAGTAAGCTACAATTTGGATTGCGGTCTTGCCCAGAGTTAGTTGCAGTTGGATAATCTCGGATGCATTATGCTGACCAACTAGCCTGGAGGTGTGGATATCCTTAATGAATATTGACATGCCTCCGCCTTTAGTGTTTCAGTCCAGATTAGGAGGCCGAAAGGTGTGGTATGAATTATAGCCTGGTAGCCTGGTAATGCAGCGGTACTCTCTGGAGCCTTGAACCAGGTCTCTGTCACTGCACAGATGTCGATGTTCTCCATTTTAAGGAGTGCCTCGAGTGAGTGCATTTTGAGGTTTAGACTTCTAGCATTGAGTAGCATTACCCTCAGATTTTGCTTGCTTGTACCTGTTATGGTGGTGAATTTGTTATTTGAACCTTGCCTAAAAAGGCACTATAGGGGTGGCAAGAGCCTTAGCCAGTGTCCAGAATCCCAAGGGCTACAAGTGCAGGCCATCTCTGGCAAAGTATTGTGGTTTATAGCAATATCTCTTGGATAATCAAAGCATGCACACAGTTTCTTCTTGGTTGTTTGTCCATATAAATGCCCTTTTCTGTTCAAGTTTTTTAAAGTAATGAATAATCCAAGCCTGTTATAGGTCCTCTGAAAGATCAACCATCAATCTCCAACTTTGATTGTTAGTGATGAACAGGTAGATTTCTATCAGTTTTCCCATTGGTGAGTGTCAATAAATTTCTTAACTTGTGCTGTTCTTAGTTGAAAGAGCTTGCCTGTGGATTCCACAGAGGATGATAAGTCATTTGCGGGTTAATTCATGGACCATCCATCCACCCCATGTGTCAGTGTGCTGTCGTTTGTCCCTTGAGTTTGGCAGGCTGCATTTTCCAGGTAGCTTTGGGTATCTTTAGGGAATAGAAGTTGTTCTGATTCCTCCTCAGAGGAATAGTTTACACACTGCAGGATACATTTTTCTATCCCCTTATGTCTTGCCATTTTATAACAGGGAGGAGGACTGCTCACTTCTTTATATGTTGGGTGAAAAATCCTGATTGATATATAACCTGTTTGCTCCAGTCATCCACTGTCCCTAGTTTTGATAAAAACAACTCTTCCTTTAATTTATAAGTTTCAAAATAAAGAATGATTTGTCTGAGTATCTTGCATGGTCCTGGCATCCTGTACATCATATGTGCTCTTTCATCTTTTATTTTGGAAAGGGGTAGTACCCATTCAGATAACAGTTTGGCTGTAAGCTGTTTATAGTGTCTCCCCTCTTTCCCTTCAGTAATATCACTGTAGTGAAGAGTTTTCCTTCTTGCCCTGTCTTGCTGATCTGGCAGGATTACTTCCAATATATTCAGCTGTACTTCTGATACTTCAATTCTTAACTGTAGTTGCTTGGTCTCTTGCAGGGTATCCTGTTTAGCATGTTCAATACATTTTCTATCTCTTGTGCTCTGCTCTGGGTCTCTGCTATAAATTTAGGGTAGACTTCTCTTAATGTTACTTTTTCTTCTGTCTCCTCCACCACAGTGCGCTCTACTGATTGTGCATTTTTTTTTTTTATATTATTTTCTATCAGGGCTTGTCTAAATTTTCATCTGGGATCTCTTGGTTTTAGTAGTTGCTTTCCTTTAAGGTGACATATAACAGTATTATTTCACATTGATGCTTGTGCTGAAAGCCTTATCTCCTGAAAATTTGAGGTATATTTCTTTTCTGTGCAACTCTGGTAGGAGGTTTTGCTCTGAATTAGCATGATGTCATTCCAGACATTCACAGTTTTTTGTCTTGACTGTTATTTCTTAGCTTAACTTGAATCTCAGACCCTTTGTAATCATTTAAGATATAGGTTTATGTTTACTCAGCCATGGACTAGTACTATACACAAATTATGCTTAAAATATGCTGTATATTAGATTAGCAGTCAGTGGGTCAACACTTGCCATTAGTGCTGGAAGATCAGAAGGTTGTGTTTTTTTCCTGTACCAGGTACTTGGATTACTTTCCTAGTACAACACAAGAGGGGGTGCTGAACTCCTAAGTGTGCCATTCTTTAGATGAAATGTTAAACTGTGCTGAGATTTTGTCTGCCTGATTTGGTATTAGCTCAGGTGGATATAATAGATCCCATGGCACTTGTGGAAAAAAGAGTAGTGGCAGCTTTATTACTATTTCATACATTTTATACCATACCAAAAAAACCTGAAATCAATTATTTACACTCAGCTTTTTACATTCATATTTAGAATTATTTATAAGTTATCAACAAAAATAACATTATGTTTTTCTTTCATATTTACCCTCTATCTCTCAGGTCTATATTACTTAATTGACCACTCAGCTTGTCGAACGCTTAAACATCGACAACTAAAGGTCGAAAACTTATAATCTTGAATGGCCAGGTAAGCAAACTCTTTTATCAGGAAAGAATTTGCTTGGCCATTATTGGGAATTTGCCCTTTGCCCAATGTACAGCAATCTCATAGTTGGTATATTTAGTTAGGGGTGGTGTGGGGAGCTTGGAAGTTTATGTTAGTGTGCCATGGCCAAGCTAATTCTTTCCCGATAAAAGAATTTGCTTACCTGGCCGTTCGAGATTGTAAGTTTTTGACCCTTTGCTGTCAATGTTAGTGAAAGCTGTCAGATGACATTTCACAGGCTTTTTGGGTTTCCAAATGGATTAATACTCTTTTGTATTTAATGTCAAACCCCAGTAGCAAAATATTATACCTGTTCACAATGCCATTGTTATTTTTACCACTGGACATCTCTGCAAAAACCTGCAAATGTTTGTCCTTTCTCAGTTCCTACTGCCATCCTCCCATTCTTTGTTGCATCCGCATATGTTTTTCTTTGTTTTAACAAACACTCTGTTGCAGAGGTAACCACTTAAAATTGGCTACTCCAGAACTGAAAATACCACTAATATTTTCTCTTTACCATTACAAATTCTGTTTCAACCCCTCAAGTTTCTCTTTCCTGCAATGTCACTTTATCTCACTTTATCTACTTCCCTGAGCTGGGCCTGGTTCATCAGATTTTCCAATAGTAGTATTTCCTATTACTCTGATTTTCAATGTGAAATACTTATTTCATCTCCTACTCCTTCTTTCAGCAAGTTTTCTTTTGATTGTAAGTTGTGAGCCATAATTAATTCCCTAAGTGATATTGACAGCCTACAGAAAGGTCTCACTGAGACCAACAACTGGGGTCAGAACCATGGCCTTAAGCTCAATGCCAAAAAATGTGTTGTTATCCCCTTTGGGAAAAACCCGGTTCCCATGAATTACCACATCAATGGTAGTCCACTGAACACAGAAGGCATCATAAGAGATCTGTGAACACAGTTTGACAGCAACCTCTCTTTTGACCACCACATTGCCACTATGGTCAGAAAGTCCTTCTATGTGGCACATCTCATTACTAAGGGTTTTGTATCCATTGTCTCCCTCTACTCTTGTCTCATTAGGCCAGTCATCGAGTACAATGCCCCATTTGGCATGTACCTCACTAGATACCTGCAACAACTGGAGAGGCTGCAAAAATACCTCACAAAGAGGATCCTAGGCCCTAAGCACTTGTACTATATGTCCAGACTCAAAAAACTCCATTCTCTGTCTCATATCATCTACTTAGAGGCGATCTCTGCTTGACTTACAAAGCCATGTCTGTCCCAGCTCTGTTAGAAATGCTACATCTAAAGAAATCCCAATCCCTCTGCACTACCCATCCAGAAACCTCAACCTCATTACCACAGTCAACAGAACAAACTGGAGGGACAGGTTTATAACCCAGAGACTGCCCATGCTATAGAGTAGACTTCCCATACATATCAAGCAGAGTCCCTCACTGGCCCTCTTCAAGAGATATCTTGATGTGTGGAAGGGAAATAGAAAATTCACCCCTAGGATCATTCCAGTGGTTCTACTTGACAGAGGCACTGGGAACTAAGGTCAGGTGGCACAGTGCCAGGGTAATCATATGGGCTAGGCTTGTAAAGGCTCCAGGGGCATTAGCCTAGTACACACCTATGAACCTGTGAACCTATGAGCCTCTTTCTATCTATATTGTACTATCCTCCATCTTGGAATTTTCAGAACTTCCGTAGCTGCCCTCTGGCACCATTTAATACTTCCAAAGTGTGCTTCACCTAGGGGTCATTTATTTATATAGAAAAATAACTCTTATTTACAAAATATTTACAAGTGCACACACACACACATATATATATATATATATATATATATATATATATATATATATATATATATATATATATATATATATATATATATATATATATACATAAATTTGTTTATAAAAATGTACTACATTTTCATCCCTATTAAACCCCTACTCCTTTTTCCATAACCACCATCTGATTTTACTTAATATTGTTGCTAAAATACCTTTACTATAAACATGATTTCATTTATTGTTTCAAATACACCATGTACCATAAAATAATTTTTTATTTATTCTTTTAACATATTCTTCACTTCTTTTCTTATAACATCCATATTTAATCATATCCATGTTTATTTTAACAACTTATTTTATATTGTCAAAAAAATCTTCCCGTAACTTTTTATTCTTTTACATTTAAAAACACATATTCTGTAGTTTCTTTTTTTTGACAATGTAAACATATTCTATCACTTTTCTTCTGGCATATTTCCATTTACTGGCAATTTATCAATTACCAATCTGCACAAAAAAAAAACAAAAAAACAAAAATCAAAAAACTGAAATTCTACTGTCTGATCACACCATTTGCTTCTCATTTTATAACTTTAATTTTTTCATCTGTTAGATTTTCCCATGGTTTTACATAGTAATGTGTTATCATTATATTCTTATACCATACTTTTCTTTTTGTATATCATTGATTTTTATTTTCCACAAAAAATGTTTTCTTTTGGTAATATTTTATTTCCTCATTTATACACTCTTTTACTCTTTTTACCATGTCTCCCGATGTATCATAATTATATTATACAATTTTACTACTTATCTCTCATCTTTTTTTATAATTTATTTCACATACTGTCACATTCTTAAGTAATGCAAATTGTATACGACTCACTGCACATTCCTGTCTTACACCACTCTTCATATTTGCCTCTTGGTTAACCAGCCATTTCTTGTTTTTACTTTACTATTACTATACACTGACATACATAATTTCCTAACTTCCTCACCTGTATTATATTATTTCATTATTGCCTATAGGATTCCATGTTCAGTTGTGCCACATTCCTTATTAATGTTTCCTATCATGATTTTTGCTTCTTTTGTGTTCATAATATCATCCACAATTTCTCTATCAAAATAATTTTTATAATATTTTCCATTTTACTTTCAAATCTCTTTTGTATTATTTGCATAAAAAATCTTATAATCATTATTATTCAATACTATTGGTCTCCAGTTTTTTAATTGTCTTCTATCTTCCATATCAATTTAAGTATTCCACTATATAATTCTTTATACATAAAACCTTCATTTAACCATTCCTTCAAAATCTTTACAAAAATTTTTTTTTTGCCAATCCCATAAATTTTTATACATTTCATAACCTATTCCATCTGGTCCTGCAGCCAAATATATATTTACTGATCCAAATACTTTGTCTGGTTCATTTAAAGAAATCTTCTTTCCAACTACCCTTTATTCTCTTTTTCTGTTAACTTTTTTACTTTCCATGTTTTTTCACTACCTTCTTTTTTTCTTTAAAAATGTGTTCTATATATTGGACTATACTGTTTATAATATTTTCCTGGGTTCTTTCTATTTCTCCTTTTTACATGTTTTATTTCTCCTATTACATTACTATCTGCCTTTACTAACCTGTTTAAATAACTTGATACTTCTCTTTTTCCTTGTAAAAAATATCTTTGTTTAGATAACAATTATTGCATGTTCTTGATTTTTTCATATAATTCTCTTTCTTTGTCAAAATACTTAATGTATGTTTTAAATTTCCAAATGCATCATTATTTATTTTTCTTTCTCTACTTTTCCGTATCATATTGAAACTGTAAAAAAAATTATATTGTTCCATAAATATCATCCACCGTTCAGAAAAATGTGTAAAAAATGTCAAAGTAATATGATATTTTCATAAATGTATTACTAATACTTTTCCTTCTTTATTCCATGCTTTCTCATTTATCCTTTTTATTCCTTTAGTTATTTTTATATATTACTTGTTTCCTTTATCTCCAGCTATATTGCAAAATGCTCAGAAATTCCTATTTCATTTACCTCCTCTTTTCCTATAACTAAACCTTGTACAATAAAATATTTTTTTCAGTTCTATACATATTTTGTAAGTCCATAAATTTTTGACCCAGAGTTTTAACTTACCACATCTTATAACTTCTAACATCTTCCTCCTTTCTTTTTATGCTTGCTTCTTAAATCACAGTTAAAGTCTCCTGTAATTATAATATTCATATTTATCACTATATAGTCTAAACTCTGATAAAATAAGTTTTCCCTTTCTTTACAATTAATATAAGCATATACTGTTATAATTCTATACTCTTGTTCTTTCTATTTTAAGTCTACAGTTGTTAATCTTTCCATTTTTGCTAAAGTTACATCCAATATCTTTACTACATTTCTACAGAATATGGTAATTCCAGAACATCTCTCATTTCCCAAATTCCAAATTACCTTTTTTCTCCATAGTTTATCTGTTTCTCTGTTATTTTTCTTCATTTGTTAAATATCTTGTGCCTTCTACACCACACCACACCACACCACTACACCACACTATACCACTGAAAATTCCTATTATTCTTACTATATTCTTAATAATATTCACATTTACAGAAAGCACTCTAAAATTGTCATGTTCACGTTTCCTTTGATTCATGGTTTCATAAATTCATAGCTAATTACTGGGCTAGCTTTCTTAATAGGTCATTTTAAACCTTGTCAAATTCCTTCCCAAAGGTGAGAATCAAACACTGGACTTTGTGCTTGTGAGTCAGGCACATTAACTATTATACCAAGCCCCAGTCAGTAACTGTACATATTCTTCTTCATCCATTCCTTTCTTTTTATCTTTAGCACTTATCCATTTAAATGGTCTTTTTCTGTCTTTTTACCCTTTTACCAGTAGAATTTCCTTTTACTAAGACCCAATTTATGAGTTCTTTATTAGTTATTTCAGAACCGCCTTCTATGTCCTCTTTATTCTTTCCTTATTTAATTTTTCTTATATTCTATTACTTCTAAAATTTCTTTTCTTTGTTCCTTTTTTTCTTTCCCTTTTTCCTTACTATTTTCATTTTTGTGATTCATTCGTAAAATATCCAACTTTGTTACATTTATAACATTCCAATTCACATTTTTTGCATCATGTCCCATTTCCCAACAAATATAACATTTTCTTTTGTCATAGTTACTTAGCATCCCGATTCCCCTCTGTATTTATCATGCTTGGTATATTTTTTTCTCTTTCTATTTCAAACACAATGTTATCATCTCAGCCACCAGTCCATAAATCCCTTTTGTTATAAACTTTTACAGTGTCCAGTACTTCTTTACATAAAGCTTTAAATGTCTTTTCGGAGTCTCTCTTTCTACCTCTGCTCAAAATTGTACATGAAATTTCTTTTTTTCCCTTGTTAAATGCTTTTATCACATAAAGTTTTCATGGGTTACAGTCTTTCTTTTTTACATATTCTCCAAAAAAATTTTCCATTGAAAAAAACAGTCTCAAATCTAATGTCACAAAATGTCTCTTTGTTAATAAGAATATGTGCTCTTACTTCATGTACATTTACACCCAGCTATTAAATAGTCCCACACTTCATACCTGTTAATTTCTGTCTTCTTTACTTTGAATCCTTACCACGTACTTCTGTTTTTCATTTTCTTCAGTTCTTTTTGGTTGTTTTCATACTCCACTTTTACCTTCTTGTACTTTCTCTAAATATGTTTTCTTTTCCATCTCACCACTATTCTTCAAGATTGTCTCTGCATCCTCCTTTTGTATTTTCTCCATAATACCCCCCCCCCATAAACATCTCTTTCATTTTCTGGCTCACTTTGCACCACCATTTCTTTCAAAGAATCATCCTGCAACCCTCTTGACTGGAGGGTTGTAATTATGCATCCATCATTTGCTGACCCGTCTCCATTGAACAGGTTTCTTTGAAGCATTTCCTTAGAATACTGCACACATTCTCTGGTATCAGTATTTGCTTTCCCTTTCATTTTTTACCATTGCATCATCTTCTCCACTTTCCATCTGCCTTCCTGTTTCTCCAGGCCACCTCTGTGTCAGGAATGAAACCAGGACGTGCTCCTCCAAAACTGATCCCACTTGTAACAATGACAAGTAGGGGAAGTTCCCTGGTGTCTTGGCCAAATTTCCCTTAATCACTATAAATTCCACATCAGATCTCCCCTGAACAGAGCAAGTAGCCACATGGAACTAACCCTGTGAACAGACTAAATAAAAAAAATAAAAAAAGTAATATATTTAGTTATGTATGTTATACTTGCATTTTTATTATTATTACTTCTGTGTTATTTATTTATTGGCATTTGTTTACCAGGAATGTCTGACTGGATAATTTTATCCATTTTCAGTGGAGGCCTAGAGAGAAAATCTCCAGAAATAAATTAACTGAATGTTCTTGTAGATAGGTGAAAGTTGGCATCATATTACAGTATTCTGGGAATACATAGATTAATGTAAATATTAATACATATAAGACATGTAGAATAATGCACAGATGCCATCATTAAAACAAGATAAATACAATATCATGTAGCATTGGAATGTGTTGACATGCTATAAATGTGAGAGTTTATTACTCACTTATAAAGCAGATGTCAGAGTAGAAAATTCAATCAGTGGATAAGAAGGAAGAGAGGAAAAGAACGGATAGTGATAAAAAGTATTTGCTTTAGGTAATAACTGTAGTAGATATGGTAGGCAGGATAAATAATAAGTAAAAGCAAGATTGAGAGTAAGGGAAATAAGGGAAAATAAATAAAAATGAGGAGAAGGAGAAACAAGATGTATATAAGCAGGGGAGGAGGAGGGTGTATATATGTAGGTATTCGAGGAGAAGGAGCTAAGATTTTTAGCCAGGGGCGCAGCATGTGCAAAGCCAGGAGCCAGACAGGAATTCTTTTAGTTGCAGCTTAAATAAATGAATGCTGTGTATTGCCCTGATTGGACCAGAGATCATATTCCAGACTTTTGCTGCATAGTTTTAGTATAGACTTTTACTTCAGTTTTTTAAGGCTTATAGAGGCCAAGTAGATTTTCCTCAGAAGATTGAAGGTAATAACTTGGGAGGCAGTGGTGGAAAATTGTACTTATAGTTGGGCAAGAAGTGGGATTAAATATGATTTTGTGTGCTGAGAGAAGTTGGTTATAATTTAATGGGTGGGATACATCTAGCCAATTTAGAGTTTAGTGCAGAACAGTGATGTATTTTGTGACTTGTAAGAACTGTAAATCTAGCTACCTTGTTGTGACATTGTTCTAGTTTAAATTTTAGGGTGGTCTGGTTGCTAGTTAAGGTATAGAGAGGCAAGTAGGTATGTAGTGGCACATGTGTGGCTCTTTTGAATGCAGTAATGAATATTTTGGCTCTATATATCATTCCTCGTTTTCCTGTTTTTTTTATTGCTCTGTTTGTGGAAGTCACATATGAGGTTGTCATCTATTGCAGTCTTGCATGGGGCACTACTTCAATTGGTATATTGTTTAGGGATGTGATCTTAAAAGTTATTTTTCTCTTGGTAAGCGATTTGGGGAAAAGTAACTGGAGCCTGGTTTTCTTTGGATGAAGGAGGAGTTGGTGGTTACAAAGCCAGTTTTTATATAGTTAAAGGCATGTTGTCAAATCTTTCCTAAATTTACTAGATTGTTTGAGAGGCAAATAAGAGTGGCGTCATCTGCATACTGTACAGGGGATGTTTGTATAGATTTGTAAAGATGATTTATAAAGATATTAAACAGAAGACCAAGGACAAAGCCTTGTGGTATGTCTGGAATGATGGATAGATAAAGGAAAAGGGATTAATTCTATTTGAAAGCCTAGTAGCATTCTGACAAGTAATAATTAAACCACCGATGAGTGTTTTTTTTTTTTGGCGATACCCATTGTGGACAGCTGTTGTAGGAGTTTTATTGAGACACAGTGCTAAAAGCTTTTGATAAGTCTAAGATAATGAAGATATGAGTTTATCTCTATAACTTGATTTGTTAATGTTATCTGTAAAAGTTAAGAGGGCAGTTGTCATGCTATGGGCAGGTCTAAACCCATACTGAGTATTGGTTAGGATTTGTTCTTTTAAGAGATACTGGAGTAGTTGTTTATGGACACATTTTTTCCAAAATTTTTGAAAGGGGGGATAAGATGGCAATGGGTCCAAAATTAGATATCTTGGTAGAAGTGCCACCTTTGTGGAGAGGGATGATATGGGATTTTTCCAAGTGTTAGGAGTATAGGATTCCTGTGTCAACCTGCTTATAAGGATAGATACTGGATATACAATTGGTTTAGCAGCAATTTTGAGGTATTCTTCAGGAAGATTACCTGTAAAGGGTGAGCAGGGTATAAGTTTGGATAATATATTTTTATTTTGGTTTGTTCTTGTATTATCTTGTGTTTCAACTGATACAGGCCCATGTTGTGGCTGCAAGGGGACACTAAGCCAGGCTACA
This sequence comes from Protopterus annectens, assembly GCF_019279795.1. Classification (NCBI taxonomy): domain Eukaryota; kingdom Metazoa; phylum Chordata; order Ceratodontiformes; family Protopteridae; genus Protopterus; species Protopterus annectens. The sequence goes on along the minus strand of NC_056726.1, from coordinate 340,523,045 downwards.
GATTTCTTCTTCGTCCTCCTGTGCTGGCTGCTGGCTTGGGTAATGCTTCAGAGAATGCTGATTCTAGCATCCTCTGCTGATATAAATCTGCCAACTCCATGTGCCTGTTTTCTATTATATCAGCTATCCCCTCTGATTGGCCATTGATACCTTTTTATACAACAATATCTTCCCTAGTCACAACATCTTACTAAGTCAAACCTCCAAGACCAGGTTAACTTTCAAACAGCCTCTCTTGCATTTCTTTATAAGGCTGTCAGTCTCCTTGACTTGAATTTTCATTATAGAACCTTATTATACATCCCTGTTCTGGTTCCCATCTCACTTGAACCATTTCTTACACCAGGTTCACCACTTCCAGAATAACCCACTTCATGTGGTTTAATCTGATATCCTTTTTTATGGAATATTTATATAATACAGGTATATCCTGCTAAGTTACATCATATTCTATCCTTAGCCAATTGTTGCAGTAGACACCAGCAGATTTACTTGCAATTTAAAAATCTTGTACAATATAGAGTTGATTATCCGAACATTGATTATCTGAAATGTCAATTATGTGAACCAGCCTTCCAAAGTTTTCGGGTAGGAAAAATCATAAAATATGTTGTACTTATTTGTCTGACATTTGAACAAGTAACCCTGATAAAAACCTCAAAATTGTATACTGTTGGTCTGTCTTTCCTGCCAAAAGTAAGTAAAATTGAAGTGCAGAGTGCAGGTTTTAGGCCCTTACATTCAACTTACTTGTAGTGTGGTGTGGTTCTACCCACTCCGCTCCCCCTCCGCTCCCCCTCACTGTGCTCAGGCTTGCTTCATTCACCTCCTACCCCCGAATTCCACCCACCCCAAGTATCCTCAAATTTATATTTTCACCTCATTGTCTGGTCATTCCCACAGCCCCCTCCCACCATCAAAACTTGTGCTCTCACCCTTTCACTCTTCCCAACTTGTCACCAGTCTTCCCCTGTCCCTGTCCACCTTGGGATGCCTCCTCTGTGACTTGCCTCTTTCACACTTAACTCTATCACTCCCTAGCACAACTACTATCTCCTTACATATTCACTATTTCCACCCCTCGATACTGTTCCTTCCCTCACACTGCTTATCTCTAGCCACCACCCTTCCCTAATATATTTCTTTATATTATTCCCTATAACTCTTCCCCTCCTTTTTCCATCACACAATGCTATCCTTACTGCTATTTCTCCCACTTCTAATCTCACTAGCCTTAAGCACTTCCTACAACACTGAGCTCCATATCTTCCCCTCTTCCCCCACCTTTTCCTTTCCCAGACATCTTCCAACATATAACCAACCTCCACTGACTATTGCCCCCTCTCTCTTCTTTCTCTTCCCCTTTAAATGTCTTAAATTTAAACTCATGGCCTACCCCACTGTTGGTCCTAAGCCCAAACTCAAGTACCCCATTCCCCTTACAGACCACTCTCACCTTTTCCATCTTGTCTTTGCTTTTCTGGTGGCATCCATTCTTTTCCTGGTCCCTCCCCTCTCTCCACTCCCTCACCACCTTCATCTGCTGTCCCCCCAAAAACATCCTCAAATATCCTGTCTTGCATTTCTTTATAAGGCTGTCAGTCTCCTTGATTGAATTTTCATTACAGAACCTTATTATATGTCCCTGTTCCATCTTGTCTAAGGTTCTATAATGAAACTTTTCCAGACCAATAGCTACTCATGCTTTGATGCATGAAAGAGATGCTCTATGGAAAAAATGGCAAACCACTAAAACTCCCACATTTCTCCAAAGAGAGCTTCTAAATGTTAAACTTTTTAATGTTTTAATTTTTTTTTGCTTTTTCTTTGCTTTTTATACAATATGCCAATCTTTTCCTGCTGAACTTAACTGAAATTATTAATACTTTTTAGCTAATTTAGCAATCTGATATTGCTATTGTAGACTATTTTGTAGCCACCTGTTAACTGTAATGTTATCTGTGTCTGAACTCTTTCTTGTAATTAAAATTGTTGTTTCTGTGGAGCTTTTCTCCCCATGCCTCCACTGAAAACAGGCCAACAAGCCCAGTGGACCTCCCCGGTAATCAAACTGAAATAATATCTCTAGCCTCAAACATCTCTCTATCTCTGCCATGAACATCCAAAGCCTAAACAACAAAACCTCCAAACTTCACTGATGATTGGCCCAACACAAACTTCACATCCTGGCCCTAATGGAAGCCTGGCTAAAACCTCATATGAATTCCTCTGAATTTCTCCTACCGCAATACAGTATGAATAGGTCTGATTAGACACCCAAAAAAGGTGGTGGGGTGGCTATCTTGTATTCTGTCTCACTGACACTAATATCTATAGATGTTACTCTGCCTAGTTTCTCCCCTGCTGAACTACTACTCCTAAACTGCCACATCAATAACTATAACTATAGACTCTCTGCCATCAACTGGTCTTTCCTAAAAACTCTCCTGCTTAATGATGCTGTTACTAAATTCAACCACATTTTCCTTGATGTCCTAAACTCTCTTGCTCCAACTGTCAAAATCAGAATCAAATCTAATTTTGCACCCTGGCTCTCCAAAGCTACTCATGTTTTGATGCTTGAAAGAGGTGCTCTATGGAAAAAATGGCAAACCACTAAATCTCCCACCTTTCTCCAAGGTTATAAACAACTCAGAAATCATGTAAAAAACTTATTATTTTGGATAAATGCCAATATTTCACTAAATTTCAAAGCTCTCACCCAAATGACCCCCAAAAAATTATGGAGTACTATCACCTCTGCTCTACACTGGTTCTCCTCCCATCCCTAACCCTTTCCCCTATCACTCTCCCTCTGAAACTGCAGACTTACTCAACAAACACTTCATAGATAGCATCTCTAAACTCCTACCCTCTGGTAGCTCTGCTCATCCCAACTCTTCTGTGTCACCCTCACCTCCCCCTAAATCTCTATGCTCCTCTGTCTGTCAGCATTTTACCTTGCAACCTGTTTCTACTAAATATATCAAATTCCTGCTTCTTAAACTAAAACCATGCTCTCCGTCCACTGATAAACTCCCCCCTCAATTTCTGAAAACTGATGCTGACTCTATTGCATACCCTGTATCTATCTTAATCAGCCACTCCATTCAGCAATCTACTGTACCAGAAATATGCAAATCCTTCTATACCACTCCTCTGCACAAAGGTGGCAACTCCGTTGAACCCTTTAACTATAGACCAATCGCTATTCTCTCACCACTCTTTAAGATACTTGAAAAATGTACACATAGTCAACTACTGTCCTATCTCATTCACGAAAATCTCCTCACCCCCTCGCAATATGGTTTCCGCCCTAAACACAGTACCTCAACTTCCTTACTGTCCTTTACTCAAAGGGTTGCAGAAGCTAGGGACAACAACCTCCTCATCTCCTGTCTATTCCTTGGTCTGTCTAAAGCCTTTGACACTGTGTCTCAGCTCATCCTTCTTAACAAGCTCTCCTACCTAAACCTCTCTCCTTCTACTCTTGGCTGGTTTCAATCCTACCTTATGGCAAAAAACAATCTATTAGATGGCAGCAGGCTTTCTCACCCTTCCTTGCTGTTCAAACAGGAATACCCCAAGGCTCCATACTTGCACCGCTGCATTTCAACGTTTTTACCAACAACCTACATTCATCCTGCAGTCTCTCATCTGTAATACAATATGCAGATGACTCTACTCTCATATCTATCTTCAATACTATCTCTGAACTACACACGCTAACACAGACTTCCTTTATCTCTATTGAAAAATAGCTCAGAAACAATCAAATAATCCTTAACCCAAGAAAACTCAACTCCTTCTCTTCCTACCTCAGACACTCTCTCAACTTAAATCCAATTTTTCTCTTTCCTCCCTAGATGGCACCACTATTTCCCCTGCCTCGCACACCAAACACCTTGGGGTAGTAATTGATGACAGACTACAATTTGACTCGCACATACAACAGGTCATCAAAAAAAAACACCAAAAACTTGGACTACTTTATAGGAACAAAACAATTCCTCACTACTGCCACTAAATGCACTCTTGCACAGACATTTCTCTTACCTAGTCTTCTACACACTTCCCCCATCCTTACCAATAACCAAACTACCTCAATGCAGAAACTGGAATAAACATACAACAAAATTGCCAGATTTATTCTAAACCAACCACTCTCTTCACATCACTGCCTCTCACTAAACAAACTTCAGTGGCTGGAATTTCCACACCTTCTCCTACAATCGCAACTCCACACTACGTTTTATATACTCAACAGCCCCTCTGCCTGCCGTGCTCTCACCTCCCATATTACTCTCTACTCCCCCTCCCCAGCCTCTCCAGAGTGCTGATCAGCATCTTCTCTCTGTTTATAAACCCAAAAGGAATATTGACAAACTACTTTACAAACACTCTGTCTCACTAAATTGGAACAAACTCCCTCTCCATATTAGATCCAACCTTTCCTTTCCCTGTTTTAAAAAGGAGCTTAAATCCCACCTACTAAACTTGAAATTATGCAGTTGGCTTGACCACATGTAGTCTTAGTCTGACCTACTGTATAACCTGTTGCATATCCTAAATTTCTTTCTGTTAGTAACTTCTGCTTAAACTCACCCCCTAAACCCTCAGCTCTACCACTATAGCCCTCTCCTTTCCCTCCCCTTCCCATTCTCCACATTATTTATCTTTTTTCCCCCTACTTCCTATCAATGTCTATAAATTGTCCTCCTTTTGAACGATTATCTTTTTGTTTTTACTCTCATTTTGTTGTTGTTGTGTCTTTCGGCTTTTCCTGTTTAGGGGTCGCCACAGCGGAACTCCAGTCCGCTAATGATTGGTAGTTGATTTTTACGTGCCGAGTTACCAGCCCTGATGCACAGCCTTCAACGAAGGTACGCCCATTCATGCATGTCTCCACGCAGAAGAAGCTCTAGCTGAGAATCGAACCAGACAGCGTCTTACTGTGAGGCGACAACGCTATCGCAGCACCACCACCGCGGACTAAATTTTAGACTACTGCTGTCAGTGCTAACATTAATGTTCATAATTTGTTCCTTTGTTTTTCTCTTTATAATTAAGTTTGTATTTGCATTGTTATTTTTAATAGTTTTTGTCCTGTATGTTTATCTTTGCTTGTATTTGCTGGAGCTCTTTCCCTTTGGGTCTCCACTGAAAATGGGTTGCTTACTATCAATGCAATGCAGATGGCTAATAATCTTTTCTTTTTACAATTATTTTGTATTGTGATTGTTTTTTAATATTTGTATATTGTCACTTTATCTTTACTTATGTTTGCTGGGGCTTTTCCCCATGGGTTTCCACTGAAAATGGGTTTGTTTGCAAACTCATTTGGATTAACCTGGTTAACAAATGTGAAATAAATAAATAAATAAATTCTAAATATGCAAACATTATACGTATTCGCTTGAGCATATTTTTTGAGCTTGTAGCCAGCTTTTGTGTGAAAAATATTCTTTATTGTCTACTGGAATCAATGAATGGCTGAAAAGTGTATTCCTGCATGCAGAAAAAAGCAAGATTTTAGAAGTTTTTTATCTGGTTCAATTATATGTTTGATTATACGAATAGTTCAATTATCTGAAGTATCCTAGGTCCCAATTAGTTTGGATAATCGACTCTCTACTGTAATACTTCTTAATCAAAAATTGCTCAAAATGAACTTGGTACAATTTTGAACTTAAATAATGTGAAACTACTTAAAATAATGATATCTGTTTATTGCACATCAGAAACTCACTAACATTCGGGTCTTTTATAACCTTCATGGACTTCAGCAGACAGTTAAAATTTAATTTCCTCAAGTCAGTGTAAATTGATTCCCTAACACTAATTAATACCTTATCTGCTTTTTAACACATGCTTGAGGCTGAACATACCATTAATTACAGGGAATAAAAATTTGAATTTGCTTTTCAAGCAACAGTTTGATAATTTATTTTTACTTTATATAAATATTAGTCTCTGAAAGGAAATCATGCTGCTTGATTTTAAGAAGCATTTAACAGACTACAAGTGAGTGTTTACAAGTCACATTTACTTTTAATTAAAGTGAAATTAATTTATTTAGGTTTGGTTGGTTTTAAGACTGTTGATGAAGTTTGTGTTGCCTTGACGTTATACCAAATAATAAATGGAAAAAAATCTATGTGCATGCAAGTAGGCTGATAGAATGTTTCAAAACTCACAAATGATGTGGTATAATGTGGTATAATGCTAGTAAACTATCTGCACAAACATAAGTGAGGTTATGTAAAAAATAGTCAAGAATGTTAGCCTTGATTTTTTTTCTGGGAAGCAAACTGAAGGGAAAACCGAGCTGTAAACTGGAAGGAAGACTTATGTGCAGCTTGTGTAAAATGAGGACAAACTGCGGCTGTATTGAATGATGTTAATAGGGCCTTCTATAAGCTTAGATAGTCTCTGTCTAAGTGCTTTTTGTAATGCAGTATGCAACAGCTGGTGAGTTTTATAAAGAAATAGGTATCCTTCAGAGTTAGATGGACGAAGACCAGCATTTGTGTATAAAAGCACTTAGAATGCCTGAACTGAGGACTGTAATGCAGGTAAGCACAGTAATATTGACAGAGTAGGCACTCTTGCCTCCTATAATTGTTATACACAGATATATAGAATTTTGCAAATCTGGTATCTAGAATGCATTGCTGCTCAAAACATTTGAGTGTAATACTAGCCGTAGTGTTTTATACAGGGGGAATCAGTAACAGGCTCTGTGAAAGAATTTATGAGAATTTTATGTAGTTAAAAACATTATGAACAGTGCTCTTTAGAAGCAATTATCTCAGGCAAATCATTCACATGGTCTACTGTTACTAAAATACTTGCATCACAGTTGGCTTTTTTCAAAAGTTCTAAATTACAGCTGAAGTACACACGCACACTCTCCTAATGGATCCACCCATTGTGGGGGCAGCCCCCCCCCCACACGCACACTTCATTATTCTCACTCCAATATAACTGCACCTCAGATAAAGAGTAATCACTGAAAGGCAATATAATGTCTGTGTCACTCTTTCTCCATGGTGCTTTGATTCAGACTACCCAGAACTCACTAGCAGGAAAGTAATTAAATATTGCTCTATAAATGATCATGGTGATGGTGCTTTAAACAAATTCCAACCTGAGCCAGCATCACTCTGAGCAAGTACATACTAAGATCAAGCAAATGAGTACAATCCTTATTCACTTACTTAGTTTTTATGTAATTTGTATATTTCTGCACAGTATGGGGATTAATAAAATATAATAAATAAATAAAACAAAATATGGATGTGCAATAAACAATCTTTTATTGTGATTTAAACTGTATGCCTCTTATGCTAAATAAATGGCCTTATTTGAAGATAGTAATGCTTAGTACTAAACAATGGATCATAATTGCAGCTATTGGTGGAAAAAGCACAAGATTAGTACTTTGGACGTTTGACTAAGCAGTCAGAAGCCATGAATACATACAGGATAGAAGGGTGAGTGAAGTGTAATTAGTATTTGAATTTAAGAACACAAGGGCAGATTAGGAGGGCTGAATAAAATATAGCAACAAGTCTTGTCTTCAGAATGAAAGTAAGCATCATGCTAAGTGTTTAGATTCCCTAACTTAAGTAAAACAGTAAGGCTGTGATTCAGAAAGTGCTGCCAACAGTTGTAAGCCCTAACACGAGTGGAAACCACAGGAAGACCCCCTTCTCAATTCAAAAACAGGCTCAATGCAGTACACAGTTAGTAGAACCACAGTAGTGGGCCATCTCCCTGACCATGCTAAATGCTAAAGAGGCATTCTGGGAGAGCAGCCCATGCTAATTAGCCATGTATTATCCCCAAGAAATACCTACAACAAGGGATTTACAGTATGCACTCAAGCAATTTGGTACATAAATCAGCAGTGTATGTCCATGAGTGTGATTGGATTGCAGGGGGATGTCTCATGAACAGTGTGTATCTGTGTGTATATGAGGGGGTTCAGTGAATATCTGTGGGAGAGTGAGTGGAGTATAGACTGTAGGATACATCTGAACTCATTTGCAAAAGATACAGGGGATAAGCAAAACATAATAGAGAAACAAAGACCACAAATCAGTTACAAATTTTAAATATTTCAGTAATTCACTCAAAAGGTTATTAGAACAAGTGTAATATCACAATACATTTTCTGAACAATAAGAAGTATGAAACACTAATATCTAGCTTTATTAAGTATCTGCAATTGTCCATGATTTACCATATGAATGATAATGCAAACATAAGAGGCAAAAATCAGGGACATTGTGTAAAGTCAGTGATAGTTGAGAGGTATGCAGAGCCAGATCCAGCACAAGTCAACCTAGGTAGCTGCCTAGGGCTTGATGATGGCTGCAGGGGCCAGCCATGAATGCAACATTAGTTTAATTTCCTTCCCAGTTTGATCTTTTGACTTCTGAGTGCACACATGGACAGAGCAGACCATTTATTTATTTCCTGCATGGCATGCATACAAATGAGCACATATAAAACCAGACATTGGTGCACGAGATTTGAAAGCCAGGGGAATTGTCTTGCAGCAATACTCCCTATTCCCAAGGAGTGAGTCTATTTTTGAAGCTTATAGTTGAGCAAATGGAAATAAGATGGAGGCTAGTCCAACTCTCTACAGAATGGTGTTTGTGTGTGTGATGCCCCAGTTAGGAGCACTGTCTACTTAAATGAATTCATGCATGCTTAAACCTTGTATCTTCATTATGGCAGTCAAGAGTCTTAATCTCCATACTAACTGCCAGGCCTCCTTTAACTTCTTTCTTTTTTATGTGTAAATCACTGAGGATTACAGTCTATCAGTGTCAGCGATAAAGTTTCATGGTTATATGGTTCATGAAATACATGCTGTCATTCAGTTAACTTCTTAAATGTTTAGAACAGTCTGTTATTATCAGTCTCCAGTTTTTACAGAACATTTCTGATTTTGCCTCCTATATATGCCCTGCTCTGCCCTTGAGCAAGTCACTTAATCGTACAATGCTTTGGGACAGCTGCACCCCTAGTAAATACCCTTGAACCAGAGGCGTTATGGTATAAAGGAAGGAAATGTATTGCAGTAAACAGGAGTGTCATCAAATGAGCCATGTTATTTGGATGTGATCCTTGGTTTCCTTGTTCTGTCAGATGTACAAGATGTGTGTGTATTACTTAGATTTGAATAAAATTGACCGCATGATGTTTATGAGTTTAATATTAATATTTTTACTATGAATAGTAATTAAATAGCTTGTTTATTGCAGAAAATTAGGTATGAAATGCATTGTGTTTGGGTTACAGTAGTTTGTCTAGCATTCATTGCAGATGAGTAAGGCTACAAGCTTCTAATTGCCTCCTGTAGTACATGGTTTGATTCCCACAAATTTCATTTGCTTTCTATGTGACTTTTCCTAGTTGCTTCACCAGACAGAAATTCTGGGCTGCTGCTGAAAATGGACACATATCCAGTGATCTGTTCTAGCCTTTTAACAAATGTGTTATATGTTTGTGTTTTAAATTCCTGTACCCTCATTTAGTTGCTAATTAGTACTTCATTACATGCCATTTGAGTAGGAATCTTAGCATGTCTCTTGTAGTTTAATGGGTTACCAGGTTCATTTTCACTGAATGTGAGTTTCAAGGGAAAGGATTTCACTTTTTCTCATGCTAAGTCTGTTTTCAGTGTGATAGTGTTTTGTTTTGCTTAGAAAATGGCTGTCAGTGTTTTTTTCTGTAAAATATGAAATAAAAGTTTTCAATGAAATCCAGATCTCTGAGAAAATTGTAAAAGTAAAGAAGAAAATAATAGTGTATGCAGTCAACAAGTGGCTGTAACTGATGGTGGAAGTGGGGCTACCTTATGCTGTTATTCTATGGTCATTTTTAAACAGTCTTTAGCCTGGATTTGCAGGACTAGTGTACATGTGTATTTGTGAAAATTAAGTTGGAGTAGTTAGGCTACTGTGTGTTTGTGTGAAACAAATTTGAAATATGTGACTTTGGTGATTATTAATGTTAATACTTTTTGATGCAGACATCTGAGAAGGTTGCTGTCAGCTATGTAGCTATAATTGCTGGATATGTGTATGTCTGCAGATATAAATATGTACATAATTTACTTGCAGCCAGATGCATTCTCAATGAATGTGAGCTTCAGTGCATTTTCAATGAATGTTAACTTTCAATGGAAGAGAAGTTTAGTGTTGCTCATGCTATGTCTGTTTTGAATGCGAGACTGTTTTGTTGTTTCGCAAATGGTCGCTAGTGTTTGTGTTATAAAATTTGAAACAAAGGTTTTAAATCATATCTGTGTAATCATAGACAGCATAGAAGGGACATCAGAATAGTAGATAGTGGCATGCTAAAAATTCATGGGATAGTATAGGATGGATGGCTGAGGGAATTGAAAAATCCAAGAGTTGTGGAGTTAGGTTGGGATTAGGCAGGAACAGGCCTAGAGTTTCTTCTAAAGCTTTTTTGAAGTTCTGAGTATTAGACATTGTTCTGATGCACAGAGGGAGTTTATTCCATGCTAAGGCAACAGTGTTGCTATATAGATGATTTAGGTAGTAGCTGCTGGTTGGAGAATTCAAGCCAACTTAGGGATTTGAGAGAAAGGCAGTGGTGGGTGTTGTAAGGTTAGTTTGTAGTGAATTTAGCAACTTTGTTGTAGGTGAGTTCTAGCTTAGCCTTTAAAAAAGGATTGCAGGTCAGGTAAGATTGGAGAGGCATAGAGTAGACTAGGAAGAAGGTAGGCTCGGGCAAGAGAATCTAGAGTCCTTGGTGAGGAATTGTTTGTTTTGATAGACCAAGCCCAGTTTCTAATAAGTCTTTTTCATACAGTTATGGATGCATAGATCAAATTTAAGTTGGTCATTAAAGATAGCTCCCAGGAGTTTGGTGTGTGTTTCAACATTAATAACTGTGTTGTTAAGCAACGTGATGGTAAAAGAGGCTTTATGATGAGAAAGAGATTTCAGGAGGAACAAGAGAAGTTTGGTTTTCTTGGGATTAAGTATGAACTGATTGCCAGTTAACCAAGTTTCATGTGAGTTGAAAGAGGTTTGGGTTAGAGTGTGGAGGTGAGACAGATTGTTGAAGGTGAGATGATAGTTGAATCATCTGCATATTGTATGAGAGAGGAGTGTGAGAAGGAAGTGTGCAGTTAGTGAAGATGTTAAATAGTAGTGGTCCAAGAATGGAGCCCTGAGGTACTCTTGTATTGACTGGAAGGAAGGGAGAGAAGGAGGAAATCCATTTGACAGACTGCTGTCTGTTGGAGAGGTAGCTAGAGAACCATTTAAGAGTGGGTAAAGAAAGACTAAGATCGGACAGCCTGGAAAGTAGAAATGGGTGAGAGACAGAGTTGAAGGCTTCGGAGAGGTCTAAAAATAAACAGGAAACACATTTATTGTTTTCTGTAGCTAGTGAGATAGTTTGTGTCAAGGAAATTAGAGTGGTAGTCGTGCTATGATTAAGGTGGAAGCCATGTTGAGTAGGAGTGAGAAGATTTTCCTGAAGAAAGTAATCAAGGCACTGCTTATGTATAATTTTTCAAGTAATTTAGAGAGGGGGGCATATAGCTATAGGCATTGAGTTAGAAAGGCCAGTGGAGTGTTGTCCGTGGCAGACTGGAATAATATAGAATCATTTTCAGATAGTGAGGACAGTGGATTCTTGAATAGATGGGTTGATCAGGATGGAAATAGGGAAGGCTATTGAGCTGGTGGCAAACTTTAGAAAGAGGGGTGGTAAATTATCAACCAAGGGAGAGCATGGCTTTAGTTTATTAAGAACAGAGCTTATGTAAGCAGTGGGAACAGGTTTGAGTGTAAAGATGTTTTTATGGCCAGAGGAAGGGGGGAATAGAGAGGTTGGAGGTGAGATTACTCTGGGTTAATATGGTAATGGAATCAATGAAGTAAGAGTTAAGAATTGCAGCTGTTTCAATAGGAGAGTTATTTGGGCAAGGGTTAGGTATACTGGGAGTACCAGGATGTAGGATCTTATTAATGGTGTTGCAGAAAAGTTTTGGATTGCTGTGATAATTAGTTTGAGGCTTAAGGTAGAAACTTTTCTTATCTTTGTTTACATGTTTTTTAGTGAGATTATGGAGTTCTTTGTAGTTTTGGAGGTATGTTCATAGGTTCATAGGTAGGTACTAGGCTATTGGCCCTAGGGCCTATATATGCCTAGTCAAACGTTACCCTGGCTTTTGCCACCCAAGAAAATTATTTTCCTGTGCCCCTGTCAAGCAGTGCTACAGAAGTGATCCCCGGGGTGAATTTCCTATCTCTCATCCAATCATCAAGATTTTTCTTGAAGAGTGCTAATGAGGAGCTTTGTTTGATATAGATAGGTAATTTGTTCCAGAGTATGGGAAGTCTCTGAGATAGGAATCTATCCCTCCAGCATGCTCTGTTTATTGTGGTGACAAGGTTTATGTCCCTAGAGCGTGTAGCTCAGAGGGATTGGGATTTCATTACATGGAGACTGTCCAACAGCTCTGGGTTTGACATAGCTTTGTATGTCAGGCAGAGATCGCCTCTGAGTAGGCGATATGTGACAGAGTAAAGCTGGAGTTTTTTGAGACGGTCTGCGTAGGGCATCTGTTTGAGGCCGGTAATCCTCTTTGTGAGGTATTTCTGTGGCCTTTCCAGTTGTTGTAGATGTCTTGTGAGGTACATACCAAAAGGGGCGTTGTACTCTATAATGGGTCTAATGAGTGATGAGTAGAGGGGAACAATGACCTCTTTTTTCCAGGATAAGAAACCTTTTGTGATGAGGTGTGCCACGTAGAAGGATTTCCTGACTACTGTGGCAATGTGATTATCAAAGGAGAGACTACTGTCCACCTGTGTCCCAAGGTCTCTTATCACACTTTCGGTGTTAAGTAGACTACAGCCTATGTGGTAGTTCATGGGTACAGAGTTTTTACCAAAAGGGATGACAATGCACTTTTTGGCATTGAGCTTGAGGCCATGACTTTGACACCAGGCTCAGTGAGGCCCTTTTGTAGGATGTCCATATCATTAGGAGATTTGATTATGGCTCCTAGTTTGTAGTCATCTGCGAACTTGCTACTTTGACAGTGTGGATTCGGTCAGTGAGCCAGGTGGCAACCCATCTTGTGACATAGGGATTTATACCTAGTTTAGTGAGTTTGTCTATAATTCCAGAGTGGGGGATGGTGTTGAAGGCTTGGCGAGATCTAGATAGGCTGTGTGTACCACCTTACCCTCATCTACAGCTTTGGTGACCACTTCAAAGAAGTCTATCAGGTTTAGGAGACATGATCTGCATTTTACAAACCCGAACTGGGTAGGGTCCAGAGTTTGGAGATTACTAATGTCATTGTTTATAAGTTCCATGATGATACGCTCCATAGCCTTGCAGACCAGGCTTGTCAGGCTAATGGGGCAGTAGTTCCCAGGGTCCGTGGTGGCTCCCCCTTTGTGGAGTGGGATAACCATTGCTGTGCACCATTCAGTGGGCACAAAGCCTGAGGTGAGGCTATGACTGAACATGGTACATAGGTGGGGTGTCAGTTCATTCTGTAGTTCATGTAGAACGCAGCCTGGGATGTTGTCAGGTCCCATGGATGCTGTATATGTATAGAGGATTTAGTCCTTTACCAGCTTTTCCAAGCATTGTCCCTCTTGTGCATTAAAGAGCATGTAGTTTGTGACAGCCAAGGTGCAAAGTGAGATTTTACTCTTATTTTTCAGAGGGGAGCAGGGGAGTTGAGAATATCTAGAAAATGTGGCTGAATTTAAGTACAGTATCATCAAGGGGTAGGTGGAAAAGGAAAGTCCAGTTTATAGAGGCAAGTCTGTTGTTGAACTTATCAGAGTTGAGGTTAGAAAGACTGTGACATTCTCTAACTTTGTGTGGTCTAATTTGTTGAATATCTTTGAATGCAGGTGGGAAAGTGGTCTCTTAAAGAATCTGGTAGAGGTTTGGGGCTGTGGTATAGGTTTGGATTGGATACTAGTATCCAGTCCAGGATAGAGCTAGAGTTGGTTGGCTTGCTAATATAGGTGGGGGTAGAGATAAGTTTTGTGAAATCATGGAGATTTATGCTGGAATTAGGGGAGTCAGTGGCCAGGGTTTGCCAATCGATGTTGACATTACCCAGAATTACAGTTTCATTAGGTATGTAGTGAGTGATCAAGGAGAAAATCTGTTCGAGAATGGGGATGTTATTATCTGGGGGGATATAAATAGCTGCAACAGTAAGTTTATTGTGGTTAAGTTTGCAGTTAACTATTAAGAGTTCTGCAGTGTAAAAGTTATGGCTAGAGATGGATAATGGGGACAGGCAGAGTTGGTCAGAGTAGATTATAGCTACCCTTCCTCCTTTCTTATGCGCCCTGTCCAAGTGGAAGAAACTGCTCAGTCCTGCTACTAGCTCTCAAAAAAATCCACTGCCAAGGTTAATACTAATTTTCTGCCTAACGCCAAATATAAAAGCCGACTCCTGGGTCTGGTGCTCTGCTAGGTGTTCGAGTTACATATCTAATTGGAAACTAAAGAGTAAAGAGTAGTACCCAGATACAAGGATCAGTAAAACCCCCATTTCAAAACTCTATATTGTTAGACCTTAGGGAAATTAGTAAAACTTCTGGTGTGCCTATAGTACCTTTTTCCAGTACTTATATTTGATCTTGTAGGCTGGGAGAAGTGCTTGAAATGCTGTAGCCCATTCCCGCCCACCCTTAACCTACATAAGCGAGGTTACATATCCCCTCAGAACCTGCCATCTTTTAAAACATCTAAGTGTATCTGGATGCAGTAGCCTGCTTGTGGCGTGGTAAGTACTGCAAATAACTGTTACAAGAAAAACTGTGTAATAGATACTTGTTTTAAGCTGTAATGCATTAAGACTGAATTCTCTATTTTTTTTTCTGTTAACTGAAGTGCATACTTAGCGGGAATCATTACTTTTATGCGATTCTGCATGTAGCGCTGTATGTACGTAGGTGTTGACTGACTAAAAGATGCTACTGTTAAGAAGCAATGCTTTAATTCCTTAACCTGTATTCTGCTTTCTGAATTCCATAACTAGAGTCACCATATTTGCGATTATGCTTGTAGCATTTAGCGTTGTATGCATGTAGCTACTGTGTCTGATCTAAAACTATCTCTTAACTGCTCTTAGATAACTATCAGCTGGTTTGTACTTTTGGATGTCGTTACGACTGTAGAATTGGTCTAGCTGCTCTTACTTGTTAATAAGTGGATAGTGTTTTTTGTATGGTATCACTAACATTACTGGGTTAATGTTAACTGTTGAAAATGGCAATGTTGAATTCTGTAAGTTTATAACGCCATATTTCCTTAATCTTAGACATAATAACAATGCTGTAGCCTTCTAATTTTTTCATCTAATATTCTTTACCATCTGTACCCTCCCTGAAAGGAAAGCAACAGCAGAAGGAAACCACCCAGATGTGAATCAAACTGCTCAGTCCTGCTACTAGCGCTCAAAAAAATCCACTGCCAAGGTTAATACTAATTTTCTGCCTAACCCAAATATAGACGCCGACTCCTGGGTCTGGTGCACTGCTAGGTGTTCTAGTTACATATCTAATTGGAAACTAAAGAGTAAAGAGTAGTACCCAGATACAAGGATCAGTAAAACCCCCATTTCAAAACTCCATATTGTTAGACCTTAAGGAAATTAGTAAAACTTCTGGTGTGCATATAGTACTTTTTTCCAGTACTTACATTTGATCCTGTAGGCTGGGAGAAGTGCTTGAACTGCTGTAGCCCCTCTCTGCTTGCCCTCGCTGTTCGCTCCGCACCTCGCCCTGCCCCCTATTTCCACCCGCCCCCAGTAGTGCTAAATTTATAATAAGATAACCACACCCCCTCTGGTTATAACCAATCAAAAATAACTTCCATAAGAGAGTACTGCTCATCACCTCCCACCACTATCTCTTCTTATTCCTAAGATTTTACTAATATTATCAGCCATCTATTAGTCTCTACCACCAATAACATTGGTTAGTATATACAATGTTGCACTACTCCGTTACTACCCATAATGCTTATTCCATATCTCTTCACCTACTATGAAAATCTGTATTACCCAGGATTTCACTTCCCTAACTCCCAAACGTCTCTCACCTCAGCAACTAGCACTGCAGTACACCTAATATACTGCCAAAAATCTAGTTCCATATCCTACCTATACTGTCACCCCATTACTTCCACATACCTAAGTCCCAAATCCAGACAATACCAAAAGCTAATTAGTAAATTCTTAAAACGTATTATAAGATGCAACTACAATCTCACAACAGATGGTGACATCCACTCAAACCCAGGACCACCCATTCCTGTTAGTCCCATAACCTGCACTACTAGCCCAACCAAACCTCTATCTTTGAATAGGACCCCAAATGCTTTACCTTTAAAAAATTAAATA